>NW_011948417.1:930047-931815 GCF_000503995.2 Ceratosolen solmsi marchali
GGGGGGGAATGGGGTTTCGCGTATGTATTGCATAAGCGGCAGCTGCTATTGACACCTCGATACCCTCACTCAAATGGAAACAACCAGTTCTCGGCTTAGCACGCGTATAGGTATATAGGGGTTTTGCTGCTCTTACTACGCGTCCTCGCTCTCACTCGCTCTTACGAGTCCCTGCGTGCCTCTGTCTCTCGTTCTCACTCGCTCGCTTACTTGCTTTGCATTGTGTGCGAAAGCGAACATCCAGCCTCCTTTGCCGTTTTATTTTCAATCACCTTTTCTACTCGTTGTGGCATTGTCTTGTCTTTTATAACGTCGCGTCTACTCCTCGGCTAATCATAAGCTCGGGCTTTTAACCCAGTTATCAAATTGATAAGGAGGACGACGTTTCTCTTGTCAATTCGTACGAGCTTGCGCATATTTAACGTTCGCCTTTTATTTTATCGCGGTGTTGTAAGGCGTGCGTTTGGCGATATTCAATGTTAAACGTCGGCTGTGTTAGTAATATTACCTCGTGAGACTCCCGTTTAATATTTTGAAATTCGAGATAAATTATAAGAAATAAACAGCGCCAATACATCTAGAGCTATGATGAATTACGAGCTTTCGAAGTTAACTTTTAAAAATCGCTTATTGTATTATTCAACGCGAGCAGTATTTTATATCATAACGTATTTTCATGAAAAATATTTTATACAATTTTAAATGTAGGACAATTATAAATGAATTTTTGATTATACTGATTTTGCATTCACACCGATAAAACAAAATTATCATTTTAATAACTCGTTGGAAAATTTAATTCAATAAATAGATATCATTATTTAGCAATACTTTCCTTTAATTATTATAATCTAAACAAATGTAGTGAGCCTTGAGTGATTTAAGTATTTAAAATAATAAGAATAACTTTTTTTTTTTATTTTATTATTTTTTTTTTTTTTTTTATTGGAATTTTAAACCGAACTTAGTAGTAAGAGCTTTTGTATCAAATTCCATTCGAAATTCGTGAAACAATTCAAATAATTAAAGAATTAAGCTTTCGTAGCTTGTCTTTTTGTCCAAAATAAATAATAAATAATGGCCTTTAAAAAGAGTTTTTCAAAACAAATCTAAAATTACTCATCTGAGAACAAAAGAATTATTTTTTGAAGGAATAAAGGATAAAAATATTAAAAACAAGCTTCAATTTTGTAAAAGCAATTAATTTTCGTTAATATCAGCATCCAATTTTCATAGAGTTAACGTGGAATAAAAAAAATTTTTATAAATGAAAAAGTACGTATTTCTAAAAGAAAAGCTCTCTCGCGGTAAATTACTCACACGGTAAAGTGCTTACTCCTATAAGCGTTGTAAGAGAGATAGAGTGGAGAGGAGCGGAGAGGAGAGGAGAGGTGGGGAGGGGAGGGGGGGGGACTGGTGGCGGGGGGGGGGGAAGAGGAGGAAGAGAGAAAATGGAGGAAAAAAAAAGAATAGAAAAGAAGAGCCTATCGTGTAATCACTTACTTATTTGCCAATAAAATTGCGCATTCGTAGAGCAGTTGTAGGCTTTTTGAAAGCCTAGAATGTCATAGAGAAATACAAATCCGCTTGTCGATACATCTTAAATCCAAACGAGGATATCAATTATTGTCGACGAGGCTCGCCATCACGCTCTAATTGTCAAGTGTACGCGGAAAAGCTCGTTGCAGTCGGTCGATCGAAGGATGTGCAAGGACAGACGGCGAACTCCCCGCTGTTTTTAAGCACAGGGTGACTAATTGTCAATGTC
>NW_011948417.1:931869-938536 GCF_000503995.2 Ceratosolen solmsi marchali
CCCTCCGTTCCCCCCCCCCCCCCTCCTCCTACCAGTTGGTTTTGCGCTCCGTCTCTTCATCTCATCCCCCCTCACCACCCGGCTCACACACGCGCACGCACACGTAACACGCACACGCACACGCACGTACACGAACACACTCTGTCTCGCGTGCTCTTTCATACCGGAGCCGGGGTTGAGGAACTTTTAGATCTCTGTTTAAGATTTTTTTGCTACAACTGCAAGCAACGAATTTGCTTCTTCATTGCGTTTTGTTGTGCTGTTGACTCATTCTGACTACTAACTTCTTTTATGCTTCGCTACAGTCATTATACTTGGCGAGAAATTCCAACTCCAACTTTTAATTTGTACTCACCATTGTAATGGGCGATTAATCTTTTACGCGCACAAATTAGTTCACTCATGTTAAAAAAAGTGCTTGTAAATACTCGAGTTTGAAATGTATTATCTTATTCAAAGTACAAACGCTATATATTATAATGTATATTAGCATTAAAATAGTAATGTCAAAAATAATTTAGATATTATGCAAGTACAATACGTGCATATGAACCGTAGTATATACAAGTTTCGCATAACTCTCTTTACTCTTTAACTTTAATAAGAGATTTTTTTCCTTCCCTTGTTATTTTATTTATATTTACATTTTATTCTTTTTTATCTATTATTTTCTTAAAATTCAAAGCAAACTGATAACTTTATAAATGAAATTGCTAATAAATAGCTCAAATAGTAAATATGCAGCATTATGAGTCGATTAGAATCTTAATCTCTGATTAAGAGCAAAGCCGTTTGAATTTTAATGTATTTAAAGATCATATGGATCGATTGAATTAAGCAAACCTAATACATAAATCTATTGGTAAATTAATATTTTGCTGCACTTTTTAATAATAATCGTACGGGTTATCAATGTATAGCGCAATATTCGCAATGGAATTTCACATTTTTGTCTATTCATTAAAGGCAATTACTTTATTTTTAAAGTCTTTTCTCTTTTCCTCATTGTTTCTTTTACATCTCAAAGATTTCGTCAAAATTTTACAATAATTCCCACATTGATTTTCCGAACAAATAAATTTTTCCATTTTTGCTTGACAATCGAGACTTAAAAACAATATTTAAATTCATATTAAAATAAAGCACGAACTTATTAATCTGTAGAATTAATTTATTTAATACCTAGACGGTAAAACATCTAGGTGGAGAATAAATAATTTAAATTAAACATAAAATATTGCAGATTATAATAGTTGTAATAGCGGTAAAATGGACTATTACATTGTACGTAAAGAGTTGAGACAACAGAATATATATATTTTATTTACGTATTGATTAAATATGTTTTAATCAGAGTATTAAGATAATGTTAATCGTAAATTTAATTGCAAATGTGACCGCTTATTACAAACATTTACAACCTTCATACATTGACTGCATGGAATTATTCTTAAAAATTACAAAGCGTTTATTTTCAGTAGATTGATTAATTGACTGACTGATCGAAAATGATATCCATCTCGCTCTAGGATAATACTCCATTAGTCTGCAACCCTTGTCATGCGCCCCTCACAAGCGTTTCACGTAAAAGTGGGAGAGAATCCCCTTAACCTTTACAAGATTAACCCCATGAAACACAAACTTGTTACAAATTGATGAGCTATGTAACCTTTGATTGAACGATAGTTGAGAAGAAAGCAGTGCAAGATGCTTACAAACTAAGTAAGTGATTGCGTCAATGAATTATAAAGAAATTTACACGTATACGTAGGAATTTTCATTAAATAGCCTCTAAGCACACTAGGCAGTTAAATTAAACACAAAGTATTACGAATGAATTAAACAAGCGCACTCCGTTTATTTGCATTCCCCCTAACCGCTAACCCCCTACCACTCTCACTACTTTTTCTATTTAAAAGTCATTTGCAAATGTTGAGTGTATTACGTCTCCTCAGTGCCCCATCGTTATTACTACGACTTGACTTTCTCGAGAAAAAAAAAAAGAAAGAAAGAATCCTACCGTACGCAGAAATTCCGTCCATTTAATTCTCTCATACTTTAATTCGCTCATATTTTATATCGGTAACCTGCGACTGTCAGCCCGACAACTTTGAATTACTCGTTACCGTATTACCGTAGATCCGTAGGGAAAACGTTCCAGTGTTCCTTGGACGAGCGAGTGATTGCGAAAAGTCGGAGTCAAGGTTGTCGGTTGTGAAGGAGAGGGAGAAGAGAGAAGGCCAAATGGCTTTTAGTTAACGGTTTTGGTTAACACTTGGCTGTAATAATGTAATGTAGAGGTTATGCGGAAGGAACAGTGGAGCGAAACGGCCGTAACCGATACTTGGTAATTTGAATGCTGCAACCGGGTGGAAACTTGATAATCTCGAGTCTTGATAATGTCCGATAAAGTTGCGCCCGAGTTAATTAATATGTATGGTTAAATTTGCTGTAAATGCAGGTAACATTTAACATTACGTGGAATGTATGACGTACATGAGTAATGCGTAGGTGCAAATATTCTTTGCTCTTTATTTGCTTTTGGGCTTAACGTTACCGCTGCCTTTTTATTTCCGTAAGTGGCTCTATGGCATTACAATCCGCGCAGAATCTGACTTAATAAGACAAAATATTTAAGAAGAAGTATAAAAATTGATTAAATCATACCGCTTCGTTTAAAAATACTTTGGTATTATACATAAAATTAGCTGCTTCGGCCAAGTATTATTTCATGAATACGGCAACTTTTATATGAATAATCATAATATGAATTATATAAAATGATTTGTATGTGCTTATGTATTAATGTTTTTCTTTATGTTTATGTTGCTGTTGAAAGCTAGTTGAGCTATTTGATTGGGTTGGACCGAATGAAAACTAATTTTCTTGGTATTTATACAACCGTTCCTATACAAACTTTTCTTACGTTCATTACATTTTTATTTCTACATATTTCAAGACTATCATCAAATAAATAGAAAAAAGTTATAATGTTGAAAACAAGTAAGTAACATCACCGACAGATTAATAAAATTCTACATTGAGTATGCAATTTTTAAAAAATCACGAATCTATTTTTCTAATAACGGTAGATTTTTTTATCATACGAATTTCATTTTTCGCACAATGAATCAGTGTTTAATAAGTAGTAAAATATTTATTTACTGATATAGTAAGGAAAATATTTTATTTCTCATATTACATTGAGAAAGTATGTATAAATAATTTTTCGGATTTACAAAGTATTTAAAAAATAGTTACATATACTTATTTTTTTTTTATTAAATTATTAAATATTATCAGTTATAGTGCTATAGTGCAGTATAAAAACAATTATAAAAACAATGACGTGTTTTTTTTTTTTTTTTTTTTTTAAATAAATAATACTTTTGTAAGTCAATAATATTTTTGTTTAAATATTCTCCAGTCTTGTAAGTTATTTTCCTTTTGATATTTTAACATATGCTTACGTTTTATCAGTAACATTAAATGTATTGCATTAAATATTTTAACATAAAAATTGAGAAGTAACGCATAGCTGCTTTATCCTTATAATAAAATTTTAGTATTTTCAGTATTAATGCAAAAAAAAAAAAAGAAAAATGTCATTTTTGTATTAAAAGCCGACATTTTCAAATATGTTCTGTGAGTCTATACGTACTTATTTCATATAAATAATATCCTATGGAGAACAATTCCAATCAACATCAAATTATTACATTTAAGATCATTTACGATCAATGATTCTCATAAAATTCAATATACTTATTATTTAATGTCATTTGAAATTGTATATTATAAGATAAATCAAATCATCCTTGTCCATCATACCCAAATACATAGTAAAATATATATATTATATATAATAATAATAATAATAATATTTTCAATAAAATTAATTAATAAAATACAAAGTGTCGAAAGATAAATCATGGTAAATATAACTGTATATTTATAATTTTACAAATAAACGAGCTTTCTTTTATATTTGCACATACTGCAATACACGATGATGTAATAATAATACAGATCACGAATGAATTTCATTATCGTTTTGCTGTCGTGCTAAACAGAGAGGGTAAATAGCAACTGTTACGTCGCTCTCACGTATTAAAAGTATAATAAAAACAAGCTTGTATACATTTACCATAACCTTCGAGCACTTAAATCCCGTATTATGTCGAATCAATAACGAGAAAAAGAGAAAATCATCCAATATACATTATCGGTAGTTAGAAAGTTGGGTACACGAGTATAATATACACTCGGCGTATTTAGCGCGCCAATAATAAACACGCGCCTCGTTCCAGACAATAAAAGCTTGACCCGATGATAAAAAAAAGTATCGATGCCTCGAAGCCGAAAAAAGTGTGCATCGACGGCTGCCCCTTGCAGCCTCCTCATCAAACTCCCCTTTTTGCCGGATTTTCGGAAAAAGTTGGCGCGCTACGCCCACTTTTCCCTCTCGCTCCTTGCCCCGGCTTTTCAAACGAAATCGTCTTTGTCGCGAGTCATCAGTCATCTTTTTTTTTTCTCCTTACCCGTCATTATAACGCGTACAATAATGTTTGGCGCATAATGGCCGTGCTCATTGTGCCCTGGCTACCGAGAATTTTATTATGACGCATTGTCTGTCGTTACAGATGTTACGGAGCTCGCGCAGACGTCGACACTCGGCATCTCGCCTGATTAATAAAACCGTAGGCGAGCTTTCAGCAAAGTTAGTATGACTGCTTCATTTTACGCGAGAGCGTGTAGCTTCGAATTTCGTTACGGCTAATCCATTTCCTAGCGATGCATTAAACGCGCGATTTCCTCCTTATTTTACGCATTGAGAAAAGCTGCTTGACACGCCACGAATTGCATCATACAACGTTGCGTCAAAAGGGAAAATCAGAGCTTCGTAGTGTTGAAATTAATTTCCTCATCTGTTATCTGCATTGCGAATAAGATCGTCGTTTGTACGAATGAACCAACAATGATTACGTAACATTGTCAATGTTAAATAGCGACATCGTTACTTGCACTTGCAGTAAACTCGCAGGCTAATCGAACGTTAAGGACTAATTTTCGAAATGATAATTCGTAATTCTTAAATCACCCATATACATTATTTACGTTATTTAAAGCAAATTGTTACTTCGTTTTGTTTTGCTTCCTTTACAATTGTAAATTGTAATTATCTCATTTTAAATAAAAAGCAAAAAAAAAAGTATTTCCTACATCCTCAACATCAAAATTTGTTTCTTTTGTTTTTTTTTTTTGCTTTTTTTCTATTTTTTATTATTCTTAATACCTAACAAATTTTTAATACCTAAAAAATAAAGAATATTATAATCAAAATTAGCTCTTTGTGTAGATGATAGAATTGTAAGTTTGAAATATTTTTCTATCCTAAAATATTAAAGAATAGCATAGTAAAGGAATAACAATAATTAAATAATCAGAATAATGTTCATTAAGCTTTCACATTAAATAGTGATAAAAGAATTTAAAGTAAAATATTTACAATGGCGAATAAAATAAGCAAGATTTTATTAAATATTAAAACCAAAACAAAAAAAAACGAAATAAAAAATAAGGACATATATATTTCTGTTAAATCGTTCAGATTTATATGATGAAGTAAAATTTGAAATAATCCTATGTTTTATTTAAAATTTTAACTTGACGTAGTAGTAGCGGTAGTAGTATCAGTGGTAATGGTGGTAAAGGTCGTAGTAGTAGTAGTAGTAGTATTAGTAGTAGTAGTAGTAGTAGTAGTAGTAGTAGTAGTAGTAGTAGTAGTAGTAGTAGTAGTAGTAGTAGTAGTAGTAGTAGTAGTAGTAGTAGTAGTAGTAGTAGTAGTAGTAGTAGTAGTAGTAGTAGTAGTAGTAGTAGTAGTAGTAGTAGTAGTAGTAGTAGTAGTAGTAGTAGTAGTAGTAGTAGTAGTAGTAGTAGTAGTAGTAGTAGTAGTAGTAGTAGTAGTAGTAGTAGTAGTAGTAGTAGTAGTAGTAGTAGTAGTAGTAGTAGTAGTAGTAGTAGTAGTAGTAGTAGTAGTAGTAGTAGTAGTAGTAGTAGTAGTAGTAGTAGTAGTAGTAGTAGTAGTAGTAGTAGTAGTAGTAGTAGTAGTAGTAGTAGTAGTAGTAGTAGTAGTAGTAGTAGTAGTAGTAGTAGTAGTAGTAGTAGTAGTAGTAGTAGTAGTAGTAGTAGTAGTAGTAGTAGTAGTAGTAGTAGTAGTAGTAGTAGTAGTAGTAGTAGTAGTAGTAGTAGTAGTAGTAGTAGTAGTAGTAGTAGTAGTAGTAGTAGTAGTAGTAGTAGTAGTAGTAGTAGTAGTAGTAGTAGTAGTAGTAGTAGTAGTAGTAGTAGTAGTAGTAGTAGTAGTAGTAGTAGTAGTAGTAGTAGTAGTAGTAGTAGTAGTAGTAGTAGTAGTAGTAGTAGTAGTAGTAGTAGTAGTAGTAGTAGTAGTAGTAGTAGTAGTAGTAGTAGTAGTAGTAGTAGTAGTAGTAGTAGTAGTAGTAGTAGTAGTAGTAGTAGTAGTAGTAGTAGTAGTAGTAGTAGTAGTAGTAGTAGTAGTAGTAGTAGTAGTAGTAGTAGTAGTAGTAGTAGTAGTAGTAGTAGTAGTAGTAGTAGTAGTAGTAGTAGTAGTAGTAGTAGTAGTAGTAGTAGTAGTAGTAGTAGTAGTAGT
>NW_011948417.1:938558-959735 GCF_000503995.2 Ceratosolen solmsi marchali
TATATATATATATATATATATATATATATATATATATATATATATATATATATTTATATATTTATATTTATATTTATCTAATTATCTTCCTATTTGGACATATATACAATGTGTCTTCATAAGGAAGTTAGTAGTCTGACGTTTAAAAGTTTTTCACCATAAAATACTTTTTTCATACAAGTTTTCTATTTAAGAAAACAAACACGATTTCAAGTTATTAAGAACGGAAATACGTTGGATATTTAGACAGATACGTGGCTCAATCTATCTTCTAAAATGCACGAAATTACTTGTCCCTTGGTACTTTTTACGCTAAAACATCATCGAAAAAAATTATCTTCACAAGTTTATCTTTAAAATTCAAGTTTTCATATTTGAATTTTTATAACTGACTTTTCACATACGAATTTTTATGTTTACGATGTCATTCATTTTCGCTGTGTCAACAGACCAATACACGTGTAGCATCGCATGGGGTTACGTGTTTGCACAGCTCCTATTTAACAGGAAATACCTATCAAACTATACACACAATACTTGCTACAATATATGGAACCACAATGGAATTAATTCCTTTGATTATGAATAACAATTCAAAATACTAAGCGGCTTTATATTTCGCCTAATATGCCTACTTCGCTCCAAGTACTTTCTTACGCGATCCAAGATCAATGCATTATCATGAAAGTAATTTGGATAAAATCTCTCCTTACTTCATTATTGCTTATTAATTGTTAACACATCGATTTGCTAATTTAGGAGATAATAACATGATTGGAGATAATAGCGTTTCCAGCACCTCCCCTTCCGTCCATATAATAATACGAACAAGTCCAAAATACGCGATAGGCATTGCATTTTTGTTTGTTGTTGTACGACGGCCTTGAATCAATGAGCAAACCGCGCAGCCTCGGTCAAACAATGCAATGAAAGGCCAACACGTGGGAGCCACCGGGATGACAAAAAGCTCACGGAATTCCATTTACATATGTCCCGATTAATCAGTGTTTAATTTTCGTGCATTGACGTCGAATGAAACGCTGCGTGAAAGGATTGGCCGTATCGCGCGCCCTATGTAAACGCCTTCGTATTTGACTCCTCTCCCGACCCTCGCGCATTCATTACACATTCACAATATTATCTTTGCGCCGCACGTACGTAATATCAGTGCAATGTTTGCCCGGCCAAAGAGATGCGAGAGCGTCAGTCAAGAAAAAAGGCGAAAAAGCACCTCGTACAACTCACCCCCACCCCCACCCCCACCCCATCGCCCCGCGTGTTCCCCTCTCCATCCTCCGGCCGGTCCGGCGACCCTTTGTTGCCGGTATGCCGAGCACACTTGACATCTGCAGAGCGGCTCGGCTCGCCCTTTGCCCGCGAATCCAAGCCTGAAATTGCGATGTTCAAATCCTTTTGTGCCGCGACGGAAGCTTGGATTTTCAGTGGGCGCACGGATAGAGAAAAAGTACGTTACTTTCAAGCTTGCGCCGTTTTTTTCTGCATACAAACAGAATCCTCTTCTCTCTCCCCTCCCCCTCCACTTCCTCACCCTTCCTCACCCTTCCTCGCCCTTCCTCGCCCTTCCTCGCCCCTCCTTACCCCTCCCCTCCTCGCCACTCCCCCTCCTCACCATCCCCCTCACCGTACCGCCACAATACCCCAATACCCCACCGCCCCCTCTCAAAACCACCACCGCCCCTTCCATCGTACCCAGCCGTCGCTGCTACCTTCTAATTACTCGGAGCGTGGAAAGTCCTTTGCTCTCGGATCGCTATTTTATCGTGGATTTTCACGTGGAGGGCGCTTCAATCGTCCTAATAGCGTGCGACTTTAATAATTCAACGATTTATTGCGCGTATAATCATTACTACCATTACAATTTTCTATTCCAATTCTATTGCTATGTTAATGGCTGCCGAATATAATATGCAACTGCGATCAGCATATCAGTCGTAATAATGAATATTTTTTTTTTGCAAATTAATATAAAGGAAAAATCGCACACGAAGAGAGTCATTAAAAACAAAATTCTACTGCCGGCCGCTTACAACTAAAGAAGTAAGAGAAAGTTGTGTTTTAAAATCGCAAAATATAGAAACAAATTCGTTATTCGGATTCTCTCCAAGATTCAGTCCAATATTCAGCAAATTTACATCATACATCATATTTTCATTATGGTTTTCAACTTTTTATATCATTTAGCAATTGCAATATAAATGAAATTTTAATAAGACTATGTTACGTTTATTCACGTAATTTTTATTTTACATTATTCTAATTGAATTCAACTTTTAAGTTTCATACACTTTTCTTTCTTTCTTTTTTCTTTCTCTCTCTCTCTCTCTCTCTCTTTTTTGTTTTTTTTTTGTTTAACGGCAATTTAAAAATAATATATTTAAAGAAAAATTATTCCTTCAAAATTATCGTTCATTGGGTGTTCGTATGATTCGTATGATAAAAATACATAAAAATAGTATAAAATAATAAAATGTAATTAATTATCTTCAATGTTTTATTGTTTTAATTAAAAATTCTATATTATCTATATTATAAAAGAAATAAAATGTTTTATACATATTTAGTGAAATTATAATATTAATTCATTGTTGCTTTACGATTTCATTTAGACTTATTTATCCAAAAAAGCTTCTCATATCTCATGCGTATGAATTAAATGAAAAACTTTGATGTTTTATATTATGATTGTTAGATAATTTATTTAATTTTTATCCTCTGTATGCTCGTTATTAGTATAACAAAATGCGATATAAATTTTATTATAAAATCTTTAAGCTTAATTGTCATTATTCTGCATATATATAAAATTTTAAAATAATCTCTCAATATGTTAATTAACAATTTCTTTTGCTAGAAGAATATAAACGCTCGTATATTAACTCCATATAATCCTTATATTGGCAAACATTTATTATATGTATATATAAATATAATACAACATTTATATACATAAAATTAAATATTTATACATATATATATAATGCAGCAATATACGTCAACTTTGGTTAAGGAAAAAAAAAATCTATACATGTGTTTATTTTGTTCCTCATAATGTCACATTTGTATACATTAGTCGAGTCTAAAACCATTCGACAGGATTCATCGTAAAGGGAACCCCGTTTTTCTCCTTGTTCAAATATCCAAGGTCCCTTATTTCCACGTCGTATCAGCCATTAGAGTCCCTAAATTTAGCGAGCATCGAGCATTCGACGGTGGCACACGACAGATCGCGAATGAAACTCGACACGTCATCGCGCCATTTAAAGCAAAAAAAAAAGAAAAAGAAGAAGGAATCTCGTCGATCGTTCTCCGGCGAATCTCACGCCTGTCATTAATCACAAACAAGCCAAGTGGCCGAGGGCTAATTATCCGCGGAAGGAGAGAGACAGGTACGAGGGCCGTGATTCGGCCGAGGAAATACGCGAGTCACGAGGGTGCCGTGACTCTTTTCGCGGTGGCCGCGTGATTAATGGTTGATTGGCTCTGCGTGAGGCCTTTTCAACTGCGTTTCTCCAATTGCCAACGATGATGATGTTTGGGGCCTAAGCAGCGGATCAATCGCTCCCCGCGTCGTTGACTTAACAATAATGATGACGCTGCTGCGTTACTCGCAACGCTCGATTCGTCTTCCCTTAAATACGTAAATAACTCCCGTTCCTTTCATGCCATCCAAGTATTTCCCATTTAGCCGATCGCTGCGTTTTCCGATACTTGACGTTCTATGTTTGCGCTTCGGATGCTCGATCGTATTGCAAGAATCATGAAACGTGAAACGTGAAAGGTGAAACATCGAGCTCGACTGTTTTCCATAATACATCTATATTTCGACAATGGACATTCAAACGTCATATTGAGATGATTTTTCGCATTGTTGGCAGGAGAAACTAATTTTCATAATATAATCACGCTATTGCGCCATACATAATAATATACATTTTAGGGCTGCGCGAGCAAGATTTAAAATGTAGCGAGAAATTTTGGTTTCGGATAGTATAGAGGATCATAATATCAATGATTTATATAAAACTCACAAATTTCTAAACATTGACAAATTTAACAAAATCAATTCCAAATTTTATCAATATTATTAACAATTTCGTTATTTACAATAAAATCATACGCTTCCTTATCCTTAATTATTGAATTTTTTTTTCTCTCTTATATCGTAATTCACTAACGATTCAACTATTCTACCGTCCGCATCCAAGCAATGCCATTCGCTCAGCATTTTGACGAAAAACTTACAAGAATTATCGCAAAGTTATAAGGCAATGATTTAATTGCTGATCTATCGATTGAGAATATTGGAGTAGAGACAAGAGGCAAGTCATCGAGGACGCTCGACTTACCGTTCAGCCAATCCAAGCCTAATGAAGAAAACAAAGCACCGCGTGTCATGAATGACAATTGATCCTGGGTAGCGTAAAACTACGAATCGCTAAAAATCAGCGGGAACGTAGGTATACGGCCGATCGACGATCCATCATTTTCCTCGTTCGTTCCAGTTTTCAAGCAAAAATCGATCCGTCATTCGGCGTATTGTGCGCGTTAATTTCCAATCGTTGCGTCAGAGCACCCATTGACGTATGTGCGAGCGGGACCTCGCGTCGTTAAAGAGATGCCACAATAAAGGACGCGAAGCTCCTCCTGCAGCCAATGGATGACTTTTGAGGCGACACCACGAGCTGAAAAGTCGCGGGATCGCTGACGATCGATGACGATTTATCGCCAAGTGCCAGATGCACTTGGTGCTGCTGCGCGAAAGAACGATAAATGTCTTTGGGTGCCGGTTAATAGATTAATGTAGACTAGTGTGTTGCACAACTTATAATGCCGATCAAGGGAGATTACGATTTTCAGATTGAGAATGGAATGTGAAAGTGTCGTCGACTATATGGAAATGAGGCCCTTTTGATAGACCATTGAGCAAGAATAGTGAAGAGCCGAGCAGACAGTTGAATTTCCAGTTTAATTTAATGCCTATTGATAGTATTTAAACACCTTTCTATTAATGTTTGCTACTTATTAAATGACTAATAAAATTATTAAATTTTATTTTTAATCTTTAAAATATTACAATAGTATAAACATTCTAGATGCATTCCAACTGCAACTCGAGACATATATATATATATATATATATATATATATATATTATAACACTTCATTTCCACATACAATTATAAATTTATTGAAGGGCAATTCAGTACAATGTTGACTTAAAATTAATTTCTAATTAACGATTCATTATTTGTTTCATCTATCTTATTTTACAATTATGTTTATCGAAGGACATTTTAATCATGTGTTAACTGTAAATCATCTAATGCTAATGATAGCCAATTAGACAATTATATAAAGTTAAAATTCATTACTCGTTGTTGAGTCAACAGGTGTACATAGAAAAAATGAAAGCCGAAATTGAGAATGTGTAGTAGAAGTGTATAGAATATGATTCGTTTTGATGTGTAAGTGATCACTTTTTAAAATCTATAGGGTATAATGCACATATCGAGCAATCGCGTCATCTCAATAATAGCGTATAAACCATAAATTACGATAAACGACTACGGAGATGATCTAAAGTAAACACATGTTACAGCGAGAAATACGGGAAAAAGAGCCGTAAAATATCGTTTTAATTTATGTTAAGATGGTTGATGCGCGCTAATAACTTACAATCCCGTGCGGCGAATCGTAACGACAGTCGTAACATTAAATAAAAAAGAGGAAAAAATCCCAGCTCGTCCTTAGCCTTAGAAGTGTCGGGAATCGTGAAAAAGTCGTAGCTGTCGGGGTTCGGCACGCGCTCCCGAGGGTGGGGGAGGGGTGTGCGCATGCGCAAAAGCGCGTGAGACCCGCCTCCTCAAAGCGAGCGCCGTTTATTCGCGCTTAATATCATTAAATCAGAGCGACGACAATGCAACGTGGCGGCCATCGTTTTGACTTTAATAACGTTTCACGGGGGATTTTTTAATAATATGATAATAAAGCGAAATGAAAGAAAACGCTTAAGAGATTATCATTCGGTCACGCGGCTTCATTCACTCCCTTACCTTCTCTCTCCCATCTCCCTTCGCTTCTTTTTGACTTTGACTCAACTCTATATACAGAGCGTAAAACTTTTCGTCTCGGTCTCTCTCTCTCTCTCTCTCTCTCTCTCTCTTCTCTCTCTCTTCTCTCTCTCTTCTCTCATCTCCTCTCCTCTCCTCTCCTCTCCTCTTCTCTGATCTCCTCTGCTCACTATCTCTTTTAGGATTTAATATTCTCATGTTCGACTCCGCAGCTGGGGATTCAGAGACGGACCACGCGATCTCGTCCTCTTTCTCCCAACCCCACCCCCCTCTTTTGCTCTCATTTAACGTGAAGTTTAGCTTGAAATGAAAATGGCTAATATTTCATATATACCGTGTGTATCCGTGAGCAATTGGATTTGCGTCAGTCAACCGACAATTCCATATAGCGAGCTGCTTTAATGAGCGAATTAACCGTATTGTATGTACTATTTGTACTCTTGTTTTATCGATGTCTGCCTTTAAAATAAAATTATTCATTTTTCGCCACATCTCACGCTCATCCTGCTCCTTCCATATATTGAATTTACGTTATGGATTTTAATAATGCATTGTAGTAAATTCGAATAACTAGAAAGAGTAGGTATTACATTGAGATATACAGAGATATAAGTCAAAGCTTCGACGATCAACGACTAATAATCGAGGCCTATAAATAAAAAATTCACGACTCCGACACTTCATTAAGTAAAAAAAAAAAAAAAAACAAGAATAATGGGCATTAAAATTTTGAAACTCACAACAAATTCAAAGGATGAAAAAATTTCAGCTAGTAACAAGAGGTTTTGTTCTGCTGTCGATAAGACGTGAAGATACAAAAAAAAAAAAAAAAAAAAAAAAAAAAAAAAAGATAAAAAAAGGACAAGTGATGAATAATAGAAAATAAACAATACACTCGTAAAGTATTCCATGCGTATCCATACGTCTCAAGATACTTTATACTTGTGCATCGTATTGAATCGTCTCGCAAGACAATTCATAATTATCGGAGCACCGCCACTCAAACAAAGATAGCAGACCGAAAGCAGAAAAGTAAGGTGATGGCTTAAGAAGGGGGGAATAAAAACAAAATTAAACGACGGTACGATCGATCAGCGAGTCCCAAGCCCTTTTCGCACCTTTTGTCAAGACGGGATCATTCCTACGCCTCTCACCCCCTAACCCATTCCTATTACGCACGGATATTTCACGCCAAGTAAAGGAAGCGACGTCGAAGATGATGACAATGGTCCTGACGAGCCCGATCTTGTCATCCGGGTGAAATAGTTGCGATGACACGAACGATCGACTTGCATGGAATCCCCATTGCTCAGGAGAACGAGGACTTGGGCTTAAAGCGCATTGTACTTTGAGTTTTATGTCTTGTCGTCACACTTTTATCACCCAAGACTTTTGTCGGTATGTGGCATATGCCCGGATAGACGTCTCATTCGTAGCTTTATGTTTCTCATGGAATTTCACAGGACGATACGTGTACACTCTATTTCACCACGTTGAGTCAGGCTAATAAAATAAAAGAAAGTTGCACCGATGCTAGAGTCTGGTCAAGAATTATTCATTGTTATTCGTAGAGAAGACAAAATTTTATTATTCGATTTGAATTAACTCCGTGATGACATGCATCTCGTAGCATGCGATTGCCACTCGAGCATTGAGTGGGCCAATCGCAACATTTAAACGGGACTTTCACTAAGCTTGCGTTTAAACTCGATACGAGGACCAAATGAATTATGGCTAAACGCATGTCATGAATAAAGAAAAAATGAAACGAACAAGCTCACGTACCTACGCTGTGTATGCCTGTACGAAATGTGTCCCCATGTCAGTCGATAATAAAGTTCGTCTAAACTAACATAAATATTCATTAGTTTCGAATTAATTTCATTTTATAATTGATTTAATCCAACTAATGCCTTCCCACTCACCTATGTCAATTTAACAATTAGCAAACGACTGCGAGTGTGGCTATAAGAAAATTGCGTCGCGCGTACATTCGTCTGCCGCGCCGTTTGTCAGGAGCGCCCGATCGGAAGCCAACGAAAAAAAGAAAAGAAAAAGAAAACAACGAAATAAATAAAAAAAAATTAACAATAAAAAAAACAAACAAAAAAATAAAATTAAAAAAAAAAAAAATAAAAAAGAAAAGAAAAGAAAAACGTCGGTCCGATTGGGAAGGATGTGGAGGAAGACGAGAGAGAGAGAGAGAGAGAGAGAGAGAGAGAGAGAGAGAAGTACAAGAGCCGTCGCGATGTCGCGCACGCGCACATATAATTGAACATTACGCCATTGGGTGCGACACGTTTTAATCACGCGGGCGACGATGGCTCGGGTGCAGGCGCGAGTAATGCGCGAAATATTAATAATCTCGTGTCGGGGCGAATGTATTTTTCAAAATTTCAGCGCGGCCTTCCATAATGCCCCGATAGTTAATGCGAAACCATTAGTCAAACGTCGGGGCTCGTGAACACGAAAGAGAATTTTCGATTTTAAATCGCTACATTTATCATGCAAGCAGGCGCATGTGACACTATTCTGATTTTATTTTATTCCTCTCGTTCTGTCTCTCCCTCTCCCACTCTCTCATCCACCTTTCACACCATAACTGCCGATTCCTGCCTACTTCCGTTTTATCCTTTTAACAATTTAACCCTTTACTCGCCCCTACCTGCCCTCTTACGCAACCGCTCCTCCGATTCTGTTTAACCTTTCAACATTCCTTTCATCCATAACCCTTGATTATAATCATAAATCAATTGCGTGATTTTCAATTAATTATTCGCCTTGTTAGATCAAATTCATGCCATTTGCGCAATACGCTCGTTACAATGAAAATATTAATTTACCTACGTATGTCTTATGATTTATTACAAGTAAATTAGCTTTTGTGAAACAATTTTTGTAGATTTATGGCAAATATTGCGAGAGCGTTACGTGACGACTGGTTTCATTATATTTAATTAGACTTGCCGTTAGAATGATAAAATCCTAATCAGAAATTAAAAATGAGCTATTTATAAATTCGCCGAGGTGTCCAACTCATACCTCTCATAATTGTCGAAATTCCAAGTCCCAATTAAATATTGTTAATGCTATTCTTTAATTTGCTCGGTTGATAATGGAAATGAGAGGAATTATTCCTCTTTCAATGTAATTTGAATATTATAAACCCAGTAAAGTATACAACAATGCGAGACGATGAACGCAAATGGCCACGTGTCCTCCCGCTTGATTGTATTTAATTGGAGAACTACGTGATTGTCACTTCAACTGACCGATGACTCATTTCCGTCATTATACTTGAATTTATTATTTTCAATATTTTATAAATTCCCATATAAATTCGACTACGTTTCATAATATTAAGTTGTTCCATTTCAGTCGGACACGTGCTGATCGATATTCAATATAATTCACGAATTTTTACGAATTAATCGAATAGTTGAATTTTTTTCTTCCGCGGCAGTGAGTAATTTATAACCAATTCCAATTACAGTCTAAAGAATTGAATTCCAATGATGTTTGACATACGTATGAAGGAGAAAAAAGAAAAAAGAAAAAAGAAAACAAAAAAATTCACGCACAGTAAATATTATTTTTGTATGTTACTAATTCCAATTGCAGTCTAATGGTTTCGACTGGATTAAATGTTTGACACGATGGCCCGACGTATCATCGACGATGGAATTTTCTTTATTTTTCTCCCTTCCCTTCGATGATTCTCGGAATGTAATTACTGCAATTAATTGTTCTAACGAGGAATTAAGTCAAAGTATTTCATAATTTAATTACCATGGGATTTTTAACGCGAGCTTCTTCCTCGTAAGTGAAGAAACTTCAACATTGGAAATAAAAACAATCAGCGCATGTGTATTAATAAATACAAAAAAGTCGCCCGTGTAATGGCCTCGGAAGTAAAATCATCATAAAATCATACATTGTAGTTTACCCAGTAGTACTCTGCTATCCACGATACATCCATCTTTTTTTTTGTACTACATCGCTTTCATCGTCTCTGTGTATCCCCACCCCTACCCAAGCCCCATTCCCCCGCACCCCTACCGCCACCGCCCGGCACCCAACCCTTTTCCCGCGCGGCTGTTGCACCCGCTTGCATAAAGTCGCTTTACAAGAGCATTTCAAATACTCGTAAAAGCGCATTTCAACATTTTGACAACTAGCAAATGACCCGGCCAGCAGACAGATCGTCGACATCTGCACTCCCGCGGCTCTCGATGTTGTGTCGGACCTGCTCGCAAATTACCCTGGTCGCGCTATGTGTTATCGTTTTTATCCTCGCCGGCTTGCCATGTTTTTTCTCTTATTTTTTCATCGTTGCTTCGTCACGCGCTCCACGTGGAGCGCAATTTTTCACATGTTCGCGCGCCTTTCGCGAATCGTCTCATTATTTCGTGTTGTACGGTTATTTAGTCGTTCGGCCCTTTCATTCGTAATCCGCATTTCCGCATTTACGCATTTCCGCATTTACGCATTTACGCATTCACGCATTCACGCATTTACGGTGTGCGTTTCAGAACTGCGGAATTCGGTTATGAAGCTCGTACAGATGTACATTAATATTAATCCGCCTTGTGTATTTTCCTGGAATTATGTATGCACTGCCTATAAAGCTTTAATTGCGAGGAATTAATTTAAATTGCCAATAATTTAAATTAAATTGTTGAATTTCGGTAAAGTCTTTGTTTTTTCTTTCATTATTTCCTTCTTTTTAGGGTTATTGGTCGTTCAAGGACATTTGACAGAATTTTTCAATCAAGATGAAAAAAGAAAAAGAAAGAATGAAAACTTGCTACATTATATAATTAATACGGTTGAAAATTTATTTATAATTATAAGACTGTTAATATGTTTGCTCATTCATTTTGTCACTTTCAATTATTATTATTAAATCTAATTGTCGAAAAGCCTTACTCTTCGGCCATATTTTTCAAAGCTTTTTTTTTTTCTACTTATGCGCCTATATTGAAATTATGACCGCAGAATTGTACGAGAGCCAACATAAAACTCATATCCATCATATAAACTACATTTTCATTCATTCGATTTTTCGAATGCGTAAGAAAAATATAATAAAATGTCGATTTGACATTGTAAATATAAGATGCTGTGTGCATGTTTATTGATTTCAATATTATTATTGTCCATGGCATGGTAGGTACTTGATAAACACAATATTAAAAATAAATTTATATTTTTCAAGAAACAATAATTTATACGTACAATGAACTGAGCTCTATTTATTCTATTTATTAGGTCAAATATAATTTTTTTTTTTTTTTTTTTTTTGTACGAATACTCCTCGTTACTTCGTTCCAAGACTTTTTAATTTTTAAATTTCTCCTAGCAATCAGATCCTATTAAATTATCAAAATTATCTATATACCAATGTTAATTATAATCAAGTTCCAACGGAACAGACCAAAAACCATTAAATTACGTTAAATACTTGAAAAATTTATTTAATACTATTTTCATTTACAATAGTATACAAAAAAGAATGAGAATATGATGGATTTAGTAGTTGATGAATATATAAATACAATCAGATAATAATGTAATAAGCTACAAAAAAAAAAAAAACAAAAACTCACTATTAGCTATAATTTTTAAAAAAAGTTACATGTACTTAAATAGTGCCACTACAATAAAAATACATTTACATGTTGATGAATTGTTTATAATTATTTTTATTTACGAAATAATTATACATTCTGCGGAATAATCTTTGAAAAACAAAAATACATCAAACTGATATCAGACACTTGTTAATAGAATTTATTCAATTTATGAAATTAATTTTAAACTACATAAATTTAATACTTTCATGGAATAACATAGTTAAAGGTGTTTTAATTTTTTACAATTACAAAACTACCATTCCTAAAAATTTAAATTAAATATAATGCGAAACACTACATATTTCTACGTATACTATTTTTTTTTTCTTGCATTAAACTTCTTTTTCCGCTTCATTTTAATGTATTATACTAAAGTACTTTTAATTCTTACGATCAAATAATTAAAATTTTGTCTATCTTTTTTTAGAGTTTACAACTTTATTCATCGTTATTTTATCTCCTGCATGACAGGACTTGACTATAAATTTATTAAAATTGTGACATTCCAAATACACCAATTAAATAACTTTTTATTTTGTTACCAATACCAATATAAATTTATATAAATAATTAATATTAAAATAATATTTTAATATTTTGATTCTAGAGAGTTTTTATCCTGCAGGTAATAATTTTTTATTATAATGCATTAATATTAAATAGGCACAAAAAAAAAAAAAAAAAAAAAAAAAAGGGAAAAAAGGGAAAAAACATGGAACAAATGGAATACAATGAAAAACAAAATAGTCACGTAGAAATATAAATTGTTGTGTAATACAATTTTGAATCATATTTAATAAAATTGTAAGAAATGGCCGTTAACAAATTAAAACAACTTTAAAGAATAAATCTCCATAAATAAGATAGCTTATTGGTTAATAAGTTATACAAATTCTATTAAATTAATTCTATATATATAAATGATCTCTACCAATTTTTAATATAATCCAGTGAATTTTTTTTTTTTCCAAATATAATCATATAATAATAATATTTTATAATTTAATAATATTTAGGTAATGATTTTTATAAATAGTTCCTTATAATAATTATTATTTATACGGTTATGAAATGTAACGTTATTGATTTCTTCATTTGCATTATTATAATATTTCAATAAGTTTTCGTTCTAATTTAAAAAAATTAATTGCTATTTTTAGAAACATCACAATCCTCGGTTTAAATACAATAATTAAGATTTACAAATTTCAGTTTTTTTTTCTCAAAAAAAAAGAAAAGATTTATGTCTTAAAAATTGTTATGTCTTGAATTATTTCTAATTTGCTACTTTAATGTATTCTATTTTTTAACTTTAACGTAGAGTTTTTAGTAATTATCCTTTTAAAAAGAAATTTAGCCCAACATTTTGGGTGATTTAAACATAAGAAATGAGCGCAAATTTTCAAAGGCAGAATATAAATAAATTATTTCTTATGATTGAAGCAATTTATTTAAGTGTGAATATAAAGTTGAAGTGTAAGGCAAAAAGAGTTTGCGGCGATCGATAAAAATTCTCATTACAGTTTGTAATACTCCAGTGTGCAAATAGGGCGATTATAATTTTATATCGCTCAACTCGTTTAATAAATGCATTGCATGATGTGTATTTTTGCGAAAATTGAATTGCAATAATTATAATGCCATCGGCGAGTGAGATAACCTGAGATAAAAGATAATGTCGTTAAACGAGAAGGCGAATGTAATAAACTATGTAACAGGATGAGCAATGATAAAGCGACTCCGATTATCGCCCCTCTTCGTCCTCCCCTTCACCCTATTCATCCACCCGCTCTTATCTCGCGATCGTCAAGATCTTAAACATATTGCTTATCAGTGAGTGTTAATTATCCTATTCCCCAGCCACTCCAGAACAATTAATTACGCCGGTCGGGCTTTATCGCAAAGCACGAGCTCGCATTAGCAGCTGCGCAGGAAGGTTTCGAGGTGCGCCTATCAATTTTCTCGTGGAGAAGTATTGGATTATGCGAGTGCTGAACTGTAATGCTCCAGCACAAGGTTGTCAGCCATTTGATTACTGTCTGATCTTACGAACACCGATAAGGCCAAGAAGACGTTGCGGTTCTCGCACGGATTCTGTTTTCGTCGTTTCGTGGCGCGCTTTTCTCAAAGGGTTCGCGAGGCGAAGCTTTTATTTTATTTTGCTGGTCGCGGGAATAATACGGATGATGACATGAGATGTTTTTGGAAATGATACGATAGGAATAATATGTACCGTCATAATTTTCATCATTTTAAAATCATTTTTCAACTTGCTTGTTTCATATAAATCTTGTGTTGCTGGGAAACATTGTTTTAATCATATATATATATATATATATATATATATATATATATTTATATAAAATATTTAATAGGTACAAGTGATATGAATTTTGTCAGATAGTCAGTTTTGTTTACATTTTCCTAAAGTCTCCTAACGAACTAACAACATCGTTAATGTAATTGCGGTAGTAATATTGTATAATAAGAAAATTCAAATTTTATGAGCAGTTGAAAATAATTTACGGCCAATTGGTTCGAACGAGTAACTATAAATTATATAATTATTGCAATGCTGATGGTCGATGGAGAAAAAAGACACTCGTGATGAAATTAAGCTTCTTTGTTCTTAATCAATTGAGTTTTACCCATTTTTAACTCGTGCGTCCATTAAAGACCTTCAATTTCAGATGATAAAATGTTTGGTCCACAATACAAATACAGAGAGCAACTGGTTCAAGCTCGTTGAAGAGCCTTCAGCTGCAATACGATAATCCCGTACAATCGGAATGAATGAATAGCCACTTGCTTGATATTTCGCTCATAATACTTCCAAGCGACAGGATATTCGCATATAATAACTGGAACGGCAATTGGATGGGCGGTAGAGGGTTAGGAGTAAAACAGCAAAGGCCACGGGGGGTCGAGGGACGGCAGCAGCCAGAGGCGTCGATTTACTTAGGTTTTTAATTTGTTTGGCCGGGCTCTTCTAGAATTACGCGGACCGACGATTCGGTTATGCTGGCGCGTGTCGCCGTGAATCTGCTCCTGAAGCGCCTGGAGATCCTTTGGCCGCTTCAACTCAAGGACCGCGGCTAATCCCGCCCGATTACGCGTCATGCCGTGGATTATCGATTTCCGGATAGATAGGAGAACGAGGGTGATATTAATTTCTTCTCTCTCTCTCTCTCTCTCTCTCTCTCTCTCTCTCTCTCTCTCTCCCTCTCTCTCTCTCTCTCTCCATGTCTGCCGCTGGCCTTTCCCTAAAGACTTATGTTCGAATCCGGCGCGCGATTTTTCAGGCCGGAGATTGTCGCTTGTCAAATGCACACTCGCGATACAGTCCGAACGAACACTTATCGACGGCGCACACATACACGCTCCGACGACGTACATGTACGTACGCGCGTCCGTGAATGGAATACTTGTTTGATTGATCGCCCGGATTCGATGAAGTCTTATGCTTATAATATGCGATATTGATATGTTTATTATTGAAAATGCAAGTCAGATAGATGGGAATGTCTAAAAATGTTGCGTTTGTGTTACCTGCATTTGAAGGTAAATTTTCATGCTGCTTTGAAGCGATCCTTTGAGTAACGCCGTACCTTACATTTTTTCTACGCGTGTGCTCAGAATTTTGATAGATTTGCCTGGGCCAAAAGCACAAGGAATATCCTTTTGTTTATCGGAGCTATGATGCTTGATTCAATGAAGTAACGTCTTGTCAAGATTCTTTAGCGATGCCTTTTAACATATTTGCAGCACAACAATCGATATCGTATTATTGAAAACAATTACCAAAAATATTATCATATTTATTAATATACAACATTCTTATTGTATTATTATAACGAACCCGTACACTTATAAAGCCATAGTGCACTAATAAATTATAAAAAAAAAAAAAAAAAAAAAAAAAAAAAAAAAATCTACATAATACAGTTTTTATTTTTAACTAAAAAATAAACTTGGAAATTATTGACATTTCGTGTTGTAATAATTGTACGAGCATTGCACGAATATTTATCAGGAATTAATTATATTTATTGAATTTTACAATTAGAATTACAAAATAATTTAAAAAGAATAAATTCTGTTGAAATTCTGCGTAAAACAAAGTTTAATAAACGTGTAATTAAGAAGATAAATTAAAAAAAAAAATAAATTTGCATTTACTACGTATATTGACCAGGACATTTGAATAAAATAAGCGTTAATTCTTTCATAAAATATTATTGCTTATAACTTGACCAAAGAAATCTTTAATCATTTGAAGCCACTTTTATCCTCTCCTATACCAATATAACTGACATATTCGATAACTTTTTCCTTTAAGTTGTTATTCTATATATGTATACACATATTTCGCTTCTCAATGCAAACACTTATAGCCTAAACTTATCCATTAATAAGTCGAAAGAAAAAAGAATATGTAGGAATAATATACATGAATAAAGAAAGATAGAAAAGCCCTTTTCACTTGCCGACCACGAATTCACATACACACGCAATTCGTGCTTACGTGCTTACGCATAATATGTGGTGTGTGTATATTTTTATGTTCGTTCATTCCGATTTCTTTCTCTTCCTCTCTCTCTCTCTCTCTCTCTCTCTCTCTCTCTCTCTCTCCATTTTTATCTCTTTCTGTGGCATACGCACGCGCGAACACGCCACATATACACGTATATACGTATATAGACGTATTGGACTGAGATTTAGCGGACCCCCCAAAACTCGACTTGCGATTATTCAATTCATCGACCTGTCAAAAACACCAGTGTACGTTGGCTTCCCCGGCCGCTTCGTTCTTTCCCTCTCTTTCTTCTCGCATCGACCGCTTCTCTCGCTCCCTCAATCTCTTCCTTTCTCTCTTCATTTTTATCCGACTACGATTTGCCTGGCGTCTCTCTCTCTCTCTCTCTCTCTCTCTCTCTCTCTCTTTTCATATACGTACTACCACTCGTGTCTCTCTTGTAAGGATGTATTGGTTGTACAGTCGTTTCGAAAAGGTTAACGCGACCAAAGGGTAGTAAATAAAATTATAAAATATATTCTGCCTTAATCCCTTGAATAAATAAGCCATTAGCTTCCTTCTGGAGAACGTTCGCTTTCTTCACGATGTAATCCGTGCACATAATACAGCGTTCCTTAGATTATCATCATTCGTAGGATATATAGTGTTAGTAATACCGTGTACACATTCATAGCTTTTGTAAAGTGTAATTAAAAAATAAATATAATGCTGCGCCCCTTAAAAGCAACACATTTTAATAATAAATTTAAACTTGATGAAGTTGGTTAAGATACCTGTAACTAAAAGAATCTCCATGTAATATTATAATTTATTGTTATCGTTAAGCGTTATATTTTACAATTACATACATCGTGGAATGTACGTAAACGTAAGTTGAGCAAAATATATTTTCTCATTTTAACAATTCAAATTCCAAGCCGTTATCACATACAAAAAAATCCTTATAAAGTATCATTCTTGAATATCAGTAACATTCGTTAGCAAAAAACACATACAGACACGGGCATACACACGCGCGCATACAAATATTCATATACGCGCACTACGCGCGCACCCACGCACACTGAAAGAAAAACTATTAGCATAGAATAACTTTTCTCAAGGAAGCGGTCGCCTCAGTTTCATACTGGACTGTGTAGGTCGAATGCATGCTAAATCGACTGGTTACCCCACCCCATCTCCCTACGCCGGCGCCGCTCGCCACTCTCGTATCAACCAATTCTAAACGTCTTTTTCCGTTCTTTCATCTATTTCACGTCCTTCTTTATTAGCGCTCGCCTTCGTATTGTCTCGCGCACTCGCGCGCAGTTTCCCTTCGGTGAAAAACGATTAAGAGCAATACGTTGCGATAACAACCCCAAATATCTTGGCATCACCGTCCGTGTGCAATACAAATTAAACGAGGGATGGTTAAGGGAGTCTCTATACACACCCCCCCCCCCTCGCCGCCGCCACCGCCATAATGTATAACTCGATTTCGCGAGGACATTCATTCTCTTTATCGGGCTCTTTTTAATATTCTGACCGTTTTATATTTGGATTCTGACCGTTTTGTCTTGGAGTTTTACTGGGGTGGACGATGGTTAATGAAATTCAAACGACACGGCTGCAATTTATTCGTAATTGATTCGTGCAGATATTTATTAGGCACCTTATTATGTGAACCTTTTTGGCCATTTCTCATTGTCAAGTGGCTATCGATACCAAAATCTAATTAGCTGAGCGACTTAACTGATTTTCGTATTCAATGATAGAAACCTTCAGTACGGCATTCTCACTTCGTTAATCGATCTTGAATTAGCTTTCGTGCAACAATATTGAACTTATCACGGACGAAAATATTTAAGGAAGCAATTATACAAATCAAATCACTCGCGATTTGATTGAAGCGCTTTTGTCATTGAACCGGACCATCGCCACCACCATCGTTTGTCCATTTAATTGGCAACGATATTTTCTCTTTTAACTCGAAAGAGGCACGAATTCTGTGCTCTACTCCACGTCACTAGGACGGATTAGCGAAAGTGACAAAATAATAAGTGACGAGAGTTCCGTATAGTGTTGGCGATGACTCTAATGTCCGGTTAAGGCTTTATCACTCATAGTATTATTGCTTGTAATCGATCCTGTGTTATTGAAGAAAATGTCCTTCTCGTTTTATGAGAAAATTCATATATTAGCAAGGGACCACGCTATCGATGCGATTAATTTCGAATTAAATTAAAACAATGAATAAGATATCAACATGTCAGCAATGATGAAGTGTTGGTGAAAGCGACTAAAATTTTAATATACATAGTTATCGTTATGTGACTCATTTTCATTGATTTGCATAATGCAATTGTCTACTATAGAAGTGACATACGAATCTTGATTTTTCTACAAATCTTGTAGATAAAGTTACTCGATAAAGCACGAAAGGTAGTAGACAAATTGTGCTCCTGCAGAATTTACTATTCGTTGTTACGTAAGGAAGAAAAGTTTGACATTTTTCTTTAACTAACTCATACTCAACGATAATATTCGTCTAGCAAACATTAAAAAACGGAATAATAGTTGTTGATTTATTGATAAAAGAATATCAATTAGTTTCCTATAATAAATTTATATATACCACTACAGATGCACGAGTGTAAACAATAATATTCATCAACATTATTATATAATAACATAAAAATAATCCATTGGCACTTTATAAGCTATATTAATATATACTTTTTTTTTTTTTAATAATAATTTCGTATTAAAAAGTCATATAATTTATATAACTATTATATCATTTGTTTGTATAATTATTAATTAAATCATTAATTCAATTAGTGAGACAGTATGTAAACATTAATATTGCTTAATTTGAATACATGTGATTTGTAAAATAGAAAATATAGAAAATAATTTGATTTTACTGTTTAAAGTGAATTGTAAAAAGCACAAGAAATTTGTCTTGTAATTGTAACATAAAATTACTAAAATGAATAGAGGTAATCTAACTTAATTCCGATATTTCATTCGAACAACTAAGAAAATTTATGTCAGGTAAATTTGTATTATAAATAAGTCAATTGTTAAATACAATATCATTAGAAAAAATCTAAATAAAAAATTTAATATATATACAAGAGTATAAAATATAAAATATATTCTAAGTTCACTTTTTATTTATTCACTTTTCATTGCCTAATAATTATTACGTATAAAAAATTGATTAAAATGATGCTTGTGTATTGCAGAATTTTTTAATCAGCAAAAGTATTAAAAATATAAACGTGACGACTTGATAGCTATTACTTACATAAATAATATTTGTTTATAATGAAATTATTCGAATATTTTCAATATTTATTTGTATTTGTTTGTAAATTATAAATTTTGTACAAAACCGAGATTATAGTGGTATTGAGGGTATGCAAATTAAGAATAAAAAAAAAAAAAAAAAAAAAAAAAATTATATATTTATATTTTCATGTATTTTTATGCACCGTTTCTTTTGAGTATTTTAATAGTTGTATTTATTATTTTTATTCTGATTATTTTCTATTTATTAATTTTTTTTTTTTTTTTTTTTTTTTTTTTTACTTTTTGAAATAAAAGTTATTCTAATTTTCAAATATCGTTTTTCTACTTATACATTTATTTATTTATTTATTTATTTATTTATTTACCATTCTTTCTACTCCCTTCTTGATTGGCAATTTTCATTAAAATACATAAAATGTTGGGATATTATAGTGATAAATAAATATTAATGGGTATTTTTCAACTTTTTATTAGAATATTTCATAGGGAAATTTTTGCCTTGTGCTGAGGATGTATATGTGTAATGGTAATTCAGCCATTTCAAAGTTTCAGGCGTACGCAATAACTTGTTGTCGCCGACATGAACAGAATGTCGTAAACTATTATTCCTTCGTAAAATGATGATGTTGCGTAAACGTGTACGTATTATACGACGTTTATAAAGTCGAAAGCTCCGTCTAGTCTGAAACACACGGGCGTAACATAAACGATAAAGCTTTTTAGGTGCTTATCCTGGTACTTATATAGTCTAGGTCAAATTAAATGATTACTATGAAAATGAAGCTTTTTGAAATGGAAACAGTAATGTAAAAAGCAATCGCGATAAAGATGTTTTATACATACCTTAGTAAAGTTTAATTTAATCATTGCCGACGTTTAGCTTATAGTATATGGAATGTTATATTGGAGAATATATGAACTTTTAAGTGGATAATATAATATGTTAGAAATATATTGAAGTTTTGTTAATTGAGTAAAATATCCTTGCTACACAATTCCTACGCTAAATTGGTAAATTTCTTTCAAAGTTTTCATTTTACTAAATTTCTAAACATTTATGTTTTAATAAAAGTTTCATATTTAAAGCGACAAATTGACAGTTAGTTCTCTATAATTCATGTACGAGTATAAAAAAAAAAAAAAAAAAAAAAAAAAAAAAATTTTTAATTAATACGTACCTGCAATATTAATATTAATATAAAACGTTCTTATGTTACATAACTTCAATCTCAAGAGGAATATTATTGTTTTAATTAAAATTCAATTTTAATTTAATAACGATTATTGTATCGCTCACTCACCCTTACCTTACAGAGCCAAATAGTCCAATATAATAGAGATGATAAATCAAATTTGTGAAGCTTATACAGTTAATTTCAATTTGAGTAACTGATTGAATCACTGAAGTATTCGATATCTTGTACCATCAATGTTTAAACATTATAAATTCTCCGTGTTCTTCTTCTTTTTTTTTTGTTTTTTTTTTGTTTTTTGTTTTTTTTTTCTTTTTTTTTGTTTTTTGTTTTGTTTTTTATTTTTTTGCAAAACTAATTAATTAAACTGAAATAAAAAATGTTCCTTGTCATTCTTAGTTTTTTTGTTTGTTTTTTGTTTT
>NW_011948417.1:959777-1051507 GCF_000503995.2 Ceratosolen solmsi marchali
TTTGTTTGTTTTTTGTTTTGTTTTTTATTTTTTTGCAAAACTAATTAATTAAACTGAAATAAAAAATGTTCCTTGTCATTCTTATTATTTTTTATAATATTAGATTATGTGTCGATCATAATGTCAGTCGAAAATTTTGTTTACAACATTATATCTATAATAATTAATAATACATTAGTATTGAAATAAATAAGTATGTGATATAATACTTGTTGGCGCTGTGGCTTAGCAAAGAAATGCCGATGCGATCGCAAAATCTAATTTATATAATAAATATTTTAATTTTTCTTTTATATCATATCAATAATGTTCACTCGCTAATTATTGCATATACCGGTTTGCACGATGTATGGAGAATATAGAACGATATTTATCAAAAATTTATTGATTATCTAAAATTCGTAACGAGAGAGGAATGTTAATGAGAAAACGAGAATAATGTCCGTCTAGCAAAATTAAATGCAAAATTTGCGAAGAAATTTATATTTATAAAGACTTTCTATACGTTATCGTCAAACGAATCTTTGTGCCTATCAAATATCGACTGGAGAGTATATCGTTGCCGTAATAATAGCCGAAGCATTTAATCTAAAGCATTAGCTTTCTAATAGGAGAGTTGAGCTGCCAAGGCAACCTTACGAAAATCAAAAACATTCCCAAAGCAAAGCACATAGCGAATTTCACAAAGTCCGTGTACTTGTCCATTCGCAAGAGTAACCGCTATCGCTATCAAGGTGTACGGAGAGAAAGCGAGAGGGAAGGTAGGTAGGTGGAAGGAGAGAAATGCGGAGACAGATTTTCGCCCGAGCACGACGCGCGCGTGACGTGATATTAATTAACACGAACCCTTCGGAAGAGTCGCCGCGCTCGGCGTCGCCGAGGGTCCGAGGGCGGCGCCACACACGCCCGGGGCGCGGAAAAGCGGAAACCGGAAAGGGGCTGAGCCGGAAAAGTCCGTACGGCCGGCTCGCTTCTCTCTTTTTCTCCTTTGGCTTTTGTTTTCGTGCTACGTCCATTCTCGTGCGCCGACACTCTGAATTTGTCCGGGTGTCGCGTTTAGATGGATAATGCCGGCTTTTGATGCCACGGCAGCTCATAATTTGTTTTCTTTCGACGGCTAACATCGGTCGCCGCTCCTTCCATACCACTTTCACCCACGTATTCGAAATACATTCCAACGGATTATGGGAGTAAGGTGTTGATTGCAATACTTAGGGAAAACTGAAAATCCATTGCGTGTAAATTAATAATTCAATGAATACTAGCCGTATTTGTAACTCGTGGGTATACTCTCGTGGTCATTAATTTGGAAAATATGCGATTCACCGTAAGGAAAAGATTAAATAATATTATTGCGAATAATGTTATCAGATCCTCATTGTGATTCGGATGATTATCCGAATGGTTATTTCCAAAAAGCAAACAGCTACGTAAATTATATGCTTAATGTCGAAAGTATACCCGAATGTATTTACTAACAAGTCGTAACGTAGTAGTTTCATTCCATTCCATTTTCTATCCTATTAATGCGAAATACGTTTATTCTACACAGCGCATAGTAATTGGCAATAATAACTCAAACTTCGTGCGTTTCAATAATTATTATAATAATGAATGGCTACGTTCAATGCATTATGTTATTGTGCTTTGCACACTAATGCGATCTAAAAGATATACACGGTTATTGTTGATTCATTTATTTATTTGAGAAAAAGTATAATGGAATATTTGCACAAATAAGTAATTCATGGAAATACAGAGGCGTGTAAAGGGCAATTATAAAATCATTAAAAAAAAAAAAAAAAAAAAAAAAAAAAAAAAAAATTGGCTATAATGAAGGAAGAAAGGTGTATATATAATTTTAAAATACACTAATTAGTACAACGGATATAGGTTATTTTTACGTTGAACAATAATTAAATAGAATGTTCGTTAATGTTCTAATTATGCGATTATACAAACAAGAAACAAAAACAAAAGCAAAAAGAAAAACAAGAAAAAAATAAATAAAAAATAATTAAGAAAAAAAAATGAAAAAGAAAAGAGAAAAAAAAACAAGGAGAAAAGTGAATAAACAACGATGATTATTAAATTCTATATAGAGAAAATTATTATCTTATTGGCTCATTAGTTAAATATCAATAAGTCCACTTACGTTAACTTAATTATTAATGAAATCTTCTTAATCATTGCATAGGCAAGTAATGAATACAAAATGAAATTGTATAACATTAATAAGATTGGAAGCAGCGGAAATAAATTGCACTGTTAAATTAGGTTTATAGCTCAACTGTTCATGTCATTTCATTCGCCGAGTTTAGTATTAGGGTGATGATTTCAATTGAATTACTTCTTCATCGTGGCGCAAAATTATACGAAGCAATTATAGCTGAGAATCATGTATTTTTTTGACGCATTGTATTTACGTTAACTATGGGCTCAAGAAGTCTTGAATGAATATTGAAATGTCGTGATTAGCTTTGTAGGCATAATAAACCATTGGTTGGTGCATTATCATTAATTATCAGGCCAACCGACGTAAACAATTATATATGGAATATATAAATTATTATGATAATTCATTTGAATACTACGTTATATTGAAGGAAAGAAGCTCATTATAATATAAAATGTCTCTGCACTTGCCGTATCGTTTGCTTTCATCATCGCGCGCATGAAACTCACTATTCTCGCTATTCAACGACCATTTTACGAGAATGCAAATGGTATCTGGAAATATTTGCAATTTCCCGATTAACGCGTATATTGGTCTAAGCAGTCAGCATTAACTCTCATAGCGTATATTATTTCGTCGTATCATACGTATTGGCAGGATCAATTCTCCGACGAATGAAATTATTGAATTGCGTGCGTGCGCATATGCCTCATTGAAATAGCAATTAAATTTTTTTTTTTGTTTTTTTTTTTTTTTAAGGAATTGCGTGTATTTCTTTGCCGTCGCGTTTTTCATAACTTTTAGATATTTTTTTCAATCAATTTTCAAGCATCTAATATCGAAAGTTTTACATTTAAAATTTAGGGCTACGTTAATGGACGCTTTTGTATGTATTAAATAAAAATTCGGCTTAAAATTAAAAGAAAAAAAAAAGAGAGAGAAAAAATAGAATAAAATTCTTATTCATACAAATATATATATATATATATATATATATATATATATATATATATATATATATATATATATATATATATATATATATATATATATACATATATATATATATATATGTATTGAGTAATTCGATAAAATCGTTAAATTTTGAATATTTGTTACTAGTAAATAAAAATAACTTATCCTTAAAATTGGAGTTAATTAAAAAAAAGAAAAAAAATCAAAAAAAATGAAAGAAAGAAAGAAAGAAAAAATAAACATCAATCAAATATATAGCGATTTACCAGCACTTAATAATAATTGAACAGCAAATAATAGCAAATACACTCCTATAATTTAGCATGAATAAGTAGAAAAATTCGGTTTCGAATATCCCGGACTGTAAATTTTTTTTCTCAAGTAGAAATATCGAGTTTTACTCCACCACTTATTACTATGTGCGTCCGTCGTTCGCTTCCAGTCTGCTTTTTCCAGACCAACTCTCACACTCTCTTCGCTCCCATTTTCACTCACTATTTGCTCGCCTAGCCATTTCCATTTCGACTACTAGAAACAAGCGTACGCCTACATAAGCTTGAATCTGCGTATCCTTGCGAACGCAAGCACGAACATACGTAGCGCACAACACACTCCTACTTTTTTTCGTTTCCTATATTCCGTCTGTTCTTCTCTATGTCTGCTCATCCCTCTCCCATCACCAACCCACTCCACCGCCCCTCTTTACCGCTCTGTACCGCACGCCGTTCTTTATCCCAAACAAAGCAATCTCGCGAGTGCCGTGGCGACAGGCCGTACGTGCCAGTGCTAGGTAACAAATTTATATACCCTCCCACATCTGTAATAACTTACTCGCCCGATACGTCTTTTTCTCGCATGCGTGGACACGTCGGGATGCTCGGCTGGTGTAGGGTCGACCTCTATACGCCGTCGCTACGTCGCCATCCGCTACACCGTCGTCTCCTCTTGGCATGTTATATCGTAAGGGCTCGCATGGAAAATTGATTTTCATTGCATTTTTTTTCAATATGAGTGCCAGTGATTTTTCCAATTGCCAAGATCGCTGTCATACCTTGATGCGATGGCTCTTTTTTTTTTCTTTTTTTTTTTTTTTTCCTATCCTAAGTCGATCTGTCGATCTATTGTTATCGTCGCGCGCGCTCGTCACTGTCGGTCCAACCGACGCAAACGAAACAGTAGCTTGTAGAAGCTGAGAGATCGTTCGCCTGCAAGATTATTTGTTGCTTTTGGCATTTAATATTTTACAAAAATATCGTGAGATATGGGAATACTTAATAGCTGATACGAGACCATTATTAAGGTGATGAATGAGTCGATTTTTTTTTTTTTTTTTTTTTTTTTTTTTTTTTTTAATATATATAAATATATACGTTACTATCTATAATATCTACTAAGTAATAAATCAACTTACAATCTTTGCTATAAATAATGAAATACATTTTTAATGACAACGATAATACAATATTAAGCACAAACTCAGCAATAATGCAATAATCGAGAATATTATTGCAAAAAGTAAATTACGTAAAAATGAGGATTGAATTTTTAATTGAATTAATTTCTTATCTTATGTAATCAAAACGAAGTGATTCGATCCTACGATGTCACTTTAAAGATATAAATTTCTGCTAATTTGATACGTATATACGTATTATAATTTATCTGATATTCATCGTATTATTGTGCGTATACAAAAGACTGAAGAATAGACAAAGCATTGCTCAAGGTGAAGTTATCGAGAAAAACGAAACTAATAATGTTGATTTCACGGTCGATTCGACATATTGTCGTAGTGTGACGGTTTACGCTCTTCACCGACACATTTTATTCCTATTTAATGCGCCGTTATAATGTGTATTCAAACGTAAACGTAGACGCGCTTAAATGCGCTCCCTTGCAGCATCCATACATATTTACGCACACATGTAGTATTCTAATTTATGCGCATTTAATATTCGATATAAAATATTGAATTTAATATATTGTAATATGATTAATGTATCTAAATTTTTTTACAATAGGTAGAATAACGTAAGAATAAAGTAATTAAAAAAAAAGAGAAAAAAAAAAACAACAACAACAACAACAACAATCTACGACCAATCTGATTGTTCAGAATTTTAGGAAAAAAGAATAAAGAAGCATTTGAATGCTTTACTTTAATAGAATTCTATTTAAAACAAAAAAAAAAAACAAAAACAAAAAAAAACAAAAAAAAAACAAACAAAAAATAGAAAGCTTATAACCTGTTACTTTTTTTTTTTTTTTTTTTTTTTTTTTTTGTATTGTACATGTTAATATAATTTTAACCGAGAAATCGTCCCTATTGTTTATCTAGCGACATTTTCTAAACCTTCGAGCTAATATAAAAGAGCAGAGCTTTTAATTCGTAACTGAGAAGATATTCCGGTACAATGACTTCACACGAGTGCGTCTATTAAATGTCCGTAATATCCGTCCTTAAAACGTTGCACTTATCTTAAAAATTACGGCGATGAAAAAATTAGTTTGCCTCCCATTCTTCTTGTAAATAAATTCCATTTCGATAATTAAATTGACGACCAAGCTCGACATTACCGTCAAGAATATTATTTCATACTTGGCATTTTCAAATTATCGATTAAACGCCCATAACCTCACCATAAGCGCGACATAACGGTCTCGATTCTTATTTAGTAGGAAAAAAAAAAATCAGTTAAAATTATAGGCTATTGTTCGAGCTTTATGCTAAAATACTAGTTGGCAGAAAATTTTTTTGAACTGTTTACACATAGGCAAAAACACCTCCACGCGGACATTCAATATTGATATCGAACATACGTAGACGTATAACGCGAATCTACCCGGTTATGGGTTAAAAGGCAGGCGTCATGTGTTTATAACTACCGCCACCCCCACCACTTACGCACCCCATATATCGGTATAATATTATTACCTCCCTCGACCCTTGCGAGCGCGACTTTCCATCTACCCCCAATCCATTTTTCGGCTTTTGCCGTATTTGCCCCAACCCTGAGTAAATCGTATCTACTCGCTCGCCTCCTTTTATTTCGGTTTATTGGATCTTTAGTGCGTCGGGATTGTCGTGGCCGGGCATGCGACAGCCATCCTTAAATGCTTATTAAAGCGGGACTTTGATTGTCTCATTACACTCTCGTGATTGCCGCTCGTTATCGCTATATAAGAATAAGGACCCCTTGCTTCGCAACCTTGCCTCCTTTAAGCTTCGGCTTTCAATCTCAACTCAACTGCTTCATCGATTATGGCCATCCTTTCGCGCCCTTCATTATTATAACTTTTCGCTGGATGATGCTTTACGATGACGGCCGGTGCATGATTTTTATTGTATTTCCCGTTTAATGTTGAATATCCGTAAACAATACCGTCACACGAGGAGCAGGCAATTATTATTAAACTTATGGAGGACTCGAGTCGTTGAACAATGCATATACACTTGATATTTTTTTCAAATTTTATTAGATTTACAAATATCAGTAATAATTTTAGTGCACGAAAAACAATAAAATACAGAACAAATAATTTGTTTGTTATTTGATGATGAACAAACAATTAGTTTGATCGAAATCGTAAATTAAATATCCGTTTGGGCAAAATATTACGAAAAAGAAATACTGTACACTAGCAGTATGATAACGATAATCACATGATAAAACTGAAAAGCTAAATGTATGGTATAATGAAAAAAAGGAGATATTTCGTTATATTGTGATATAAGGAGATTAAATTTGATGAGATTAATCGTTCGTTAAAACGATAAAAAAGAATTTGAATAATATTTTTTTGTGATTATATTGAGATTGAGATACTCCTACTTCACAATGCAAATAATCATTGAAATAATTCGCATGAAAATGCTGTATTGCTATTTGGTTGAAAGGTAGAAAAATTTCATCCGCAACAGCCAACCTATTTTAGACAAAACTTTAATAATCAATTAATTACATTCCTAAATAGCCGATCCTAAAAAACACTCTCCCGTTAAATATGATACGACAATATTAGTATGTACCATTCAGGTTATATAGTCCAATGAAATTCAACGACTTAACAAAATTAATGACATTAGATAAATATCGAAATACTATTTTCATAACAGATTTAATATTTCAATTTTCAGCATCAATCGTGTCAGTGCAATTCTATAATTGCAATATTGTTATTATATATTATATTATGTTATATGTTATATATATATATATATATATATATATTATGTTATATATTATATGTTATTATATTATTGTTAAATTAGTGAATTATTTTTAGTGACGTTAATTACGAACCATGTACCATGTCCTCGTTCAATTATAATTATATATTTTTATAAATTAATATATACCATTGTTAGTACATTCATATGAATAATGAAAAATTAGAAGAAAATCCGATTAGAAAAGATTACGTACCTGTCAAGAACGAGACAATTTATCATTCGTTCTATTAAATTCATTTATTTTATTAAATATCCAATGGCAAAAAGAGGTGTACAAAAATTCTGTCAAATTTTTCTATTTTCATCGCCTCTAATTCTCTACTGTTTACCCTTTAGTTCTCGCTGCTTCTCTCCGCTTCTCCTCTCTCTCTCTCTCTCTCTCTCTCTCTCTCTCTCTCTCTCTCTCTCTCTCTCTCTCTCTCTCTCTCTCTGTGTATCTATCTATCTGCCTCTCGCCTTCTTCCTCCTGGAATAATCACCGCGACGCCTTGGTGGATTTAAGCTCAATTAAAAATATGAGAAAAGCCGTGCGGAGGACTCGATATCCGGCCAGACTACCCACCCCAACCCTGCAAGAATGAATAATTAACTCTTTCGATAAAATGAATCACTTTCGACGCCTTTCAGCTTCTTTTTCCCTCTTTTCCCGATTCTCATTAATTTTTATGGAAATGGAAAAAAAAGCTTTTTATTAATATATATTATTATTATCCGTAAGATAATAAAATTGATTTTTTTTTTCAAGCTTTTAATGATATAAATCGTCCTTAACTCTCCATAAACTTAAACTTAATAAGCTTAAGCTTAATAATAAAATTCGTTATAATAGCTTGAACATTTAAAGATTAACCAATTAGCACTAATACCGTGTACATTTAATTGACATTTAATTGACTATGATGATATGGAAAATAGATGATTTGTAATCGAATTCGTTACTTCTCTTAGTCCCTAATCCAATGCCATACGTCTAGCAATAATACTTTTACGCATAATATTTTCAAAAATCAGCCTAATCTAGCATATAATTCCTACATTAAATCTATAAATCTGTCGCTAACTCTATCAATTTTAGATCTCGTATATTTTTTTTTCTTTTTCAAAAATACACTGCCTATCGCAAAATGAGCGAGCAAACAAATTTTACCTGTGCTAAAAATTTATGTCTTCACTAGAATTTCACGATTCTAATAATAATAATAGAGGGGGTTTGCATTTTTAAATAAAAATGACCCGACGTAAGAATAACGGAAAAGAAAGTAAATGAAAAATATGGTCAAAAAACATATTTCGCTTTAATTTAAAGTATATATTATAAGCTTCGTGGATTGCATTGTTGGCGCGATAAGGAAAAAAGAATTTAGGCAACTTTCCGTGGCATAGAAAAACTATGAAAAACAGTGCTTTTATACGTGAACTTTTCACATCATATGCATACCATTATTCGATTAAATGTAAAACTTGGAATGTAAAATATCACATAAATTTAAGCCCTCTCTGAAGAACCATACTTTTTTTTTTCTGAATAATTACTCTCTTAGGGTGGAGCGATTCATTTCTACGCTTAGCGCTCATTTCTTCTTGCCCCGCTGCCCCTCGCTTCGGCCCCTCCCTTTTTCACTGCTCGCGCTCTCCTCCTCCTCCTCCTCCTCCTCCTCCCCCCTCCAAAATTCATCAACCGCCTCCTCCTCCTACCTCCCCATCCCCACTCGCTCACTCCCCCGCATTTCATCGCGCATTTCCATCTCCTCTCTTTTTCGCAGCACTCCTCAATTTATATAAGCTGAAAGAGCGAACCCCAGCCAACTCGCACTCGCTCCTATAATAATTCCCGATTCCGCGCCAGCCAGAGCGAGCCGATGTTCATTTCATTATTTTTTCCTTTTCTCGCCCAGCCGCTTTCCCTCCATGTCACGCTTCTATATTACTCAATCGTTTTTCCTTATATTCTCTTTCTCACCTTTTCCCCATCCCTTTTTTCTCTCCCGCTTTTTTCCTGCTCCATTTCCCTTTTCCACTTATATTATGCCATTACTCCTTTTATTCTCATTCTCATTCTCTTTCCATCTTTATCCCCAACGCCTCGCACACCTACCCTTCCCACCCCCCATTCCCCTACCCCTAACCCAACTACTCCTCCTCCTCATCCTCCTCATCCTCCTCATCCTCATCCTCATCCTCCTCATCCTCATCCTCATCCTCCTCATTCTCCATCTACCCTACCCCCCTTCCGCCACCAATCCCCATCACTTTTTACGCCGCTTATTCTTTTTATTCCTTTGGATCCACTGTGTTAGTGTTCGAAAATTGCGACCTTATGTCCCTATCAATAAGAATTAAGAGCGAATTGTTATTCGCAGCAATGAGAGGAGGAAATCAGCTTTAATTTCAATTAGTAATCACTTTTATCAAGACTCCATGGCTAAAGCAATTTATTTCAAAACTTAACTTTTCATTACCATTTCTTTTCACTTAAACTTCTCACTCAAAGTCATTTTAACTATTTATTTCTCTTGACCTTTCTTTCGCTACACGTACACGCGCACACACACACACACACACACACACATGCTTGTAATATATTTAATATATATTACTACACTATATGCTCACAAATATTTAAACGCATCTCTATCGTATATTTGCACAATGTTGATAATCTAATGATTAGTAAAGACAAAATTTTCATACCAAATGCTGAAACTGCATATTGTTCATTCGTAGTACGTTTATACTCAAGTCGCAAACACGAATTTTCAGGTCTTTCAACTCAGAATATTCAGAGATCAGAGATTACCTAGATGATAAGCTAACTTATATTACAAATACCATAATACACATTAGAGAGTGCAAACTCATACCATCAAGACACCCGGCTTTCACACTCTGCATTACCGCACAAGTATTATTAGTTCCTCCTCGGCGCCTTCCTGGGCGAGTCCTTTCGCTTACCTCTTCATAAACCATCTTTAGTATTTCATGACCTCTCACCTCAACATCCTCAGCTCATTTTCGAATAAATACAGCACTCATTTTGCATCATACAAATCTTTTCCTAATAGTCAATGATCAATAAAGAAAAAAATATATAATAGCAGTCCACTCGTTCTATTGCATCGGTTCTTTTTTGCGCTATTTTTCCCTCCTACTGCTCATCCATTTTCGAACACCTTGCTTCTCATCGTTCTCTCTCTCTCTCAATCTTGTCCAGAGGGCGATAAGTCGTGACGTCACCCCTGGTCCAGGGACTTTCTTACAAGAGAGTGAGCGAGTAAAAGCGAATGATAAACAGAGAGAGAGAGAGAGAGAGAGAGAGAGAGAGAGAGATAGATTGGTTGGCGAAAGTGCGCGAGGAGCGAAAAGGGGATGGAAGTGGGCGTGACGGGTGCGAACTCCTCGGGCCTGTGGGGTGGTGGGAGTCCGGGGCTCTGCAGTTGGCTGGGTGGGTTGGATGCTGCGCACGACCCCCGTCGCACCACGTGCAGCTCGGCGCCTTCTCACTCTCTCCCTCTCTATCTTTCCCTCTCCATTTCTCACTCACTCACTCTCTCTCTCTCTCTCACTCTCTCTCTCTCTCTCACCGTCTATCTTTATTTATAAGAAAAACTCGTGAAAATTCCGTCCTCCCGCCTACCCCTTTCAAGCCCACGCCTGTGTACAAGCGCTAAGGTCGACGTATACATAAATACATCCTGATTGTGTTAGCCTGGAGAAGGGAGAGGGAAAGCGGTAATATACTGATGGCTTTATGAAAATACAGCGGACTTTCGCGTACGAGGTATATCAATTATGTGCGCATTACGGCTAATAACGTCGACATTGTGTTGTCATATATACTCTCTATACCGTTGAAAACTCCATCTCGTTTATTTCTCTCTAATCTCACCCTCTTTTTGTCTTTCTCTCAATCTCCTCCTACGACACTATTCTTCTCGCTTACTCGTCAGTCTCTAATCTACGCACCTATACATACATAAACACATACATACGCACACCCACATGAATATATATATATATATATATATATAGTTACACATAAACTACTGGTGGTTATTTCCGTTTTGTATTCCGACTGTTGCAGCAACTACTTCGAAGAAAGGATATGCGGCTTCTTTTGTCTAGGCATTATTATTACTATTATCGTTGCTGTTGATACTGTAAATATTATTACTTTTGTTGTTGTTGATGCTACTGCGGTTATTGTTATTGTTATCGTTATACTATTGATATTAATGGAGTTATTATTATATTTATTATCGTCATTATCATTAGATTAATATCTATTGCTTTAAATATATAGACAATATGATGACGAGCGTTGACATTTATCTAAATAAAAATGAACGAATCCAAAATAATGCCTTACATTACCTGAGTTTTTTAGTTTAAAACTAGAATTTTATCTCCTAATATCAATTTACAACTCATCCTCTCTATTCGTTCTATTGCATAAGAACTTTGCTTAAGGGGCCATAGTGTACAAGATCAATCGCACTTTCCCTCAACTTTTTAATTACATCACGGTAGTGTATGATATTTTCATTCGTGATATACTTTTCTTCTTTATTTCTATTTTATCACCTCGTCATTATACACGTCGAATATAAGAGCAATTGAATTTTATCGATGGTCTTAATAAAAGCAATTTTTTCAGATATTACATTACGTGCCCTAAAAGTATTTTGAAATAATCGTAGCGCATTATAAAATCATAAAAATCATAAACAAAAAAAAAAGGAACTAATACTATTAGAATATTGAAAATATTAAAAATAACTAACTATGTATCATTAACAGTTTTAATACAGTTTATACGAATGTTTGTAAAATAAAAAATATAATTTTTAAAAAAATGAAAGATGGAAACAAATATTTTTCAAGCACAACTAACAAACGATTAGTAAATAATAAATGAGTTACTAATCTCATAAAAAAAAAAAATCTTATAAATTTATAAAACTAATAAAAATTATTATTATTTCATATCTCGAAAATTCAATAAATGACATAATAACGAATAATCTATGAAGTAGTATAAATTATATCTTAAAGAAATTTCTAATAAATATTTACCGCAATATTAGATCATAAATATTTCACTAATAACTATTAAGTATATTATTCTTATATATTGTTAATCTTATATAATATTAATTTAAGAAAAAAATATTTTACCTTTATGCCAAATTCAATGCCTCAATGCATTAGTATAAGTACTGTATAATTTTTACACACATTAAAATGACATTTTAAAGATCTTTTGATCTATCTACTTTTATAGACTAACAGCTTGTTGCCGTTAACCTGGAAAGATGCGTTCTAAAATTCTTTTAAAATACCACGAGTGTCTACGCGAAAAAAGCTATAAAACTTGCGCTATACCTTCGCTCGTATCTATGAATTTTATAGAAAATATTATTATTAAATATCAAGTATTTTAACAAGTTCTTAAATTATAAGAAATACCCCTAGTAGGTTATGACATATATATCACCTTATAAAGAAAATGATTTTCCGAGCGTAAAAAAAATTTATATAATCATCTAACCGTAACAAAGATCTATTGAATTTAGACTTTTTTTTTTAACATACCTACATGTAGCTTAAACAATAGTTTATATAATAAAAAAAAAAATATATATAAGTAGTCTTCCTCACTTTTATGTATTACATTTTTTTTTTTTTTACTTACCAATTGATATAATATAATGCTGCTAAAACTGAGAATTCGATTCCACAAGATAATGAAAACGACAAAAAATATACATTAGCTTAAGTGAACAATGTTTTCAGAAAATTCTAAAGTTTCTGCAAAAATAAAAAAAAAAAAAAAAAAAAAATTAAACGGTTGAATTTTATGACGTAAAAAATCGAGAAATCAACTTACTTAAATATTAATTAATTAGCTAACATTTTTCATTATTACGTTATTCGTTACATTATTACCTATTCAGGGATATTTTTATTTGAAAATCGATAATAAAATGGATAGAATATGAGTTGGAAAATTATTATAATAAAAAATTATATATATATATATATATATATATATATATATTAATTACTATGTCCTACATATAATTGATCAGCTTACGTATATTTTATTTATCGGGGTAGGGGATATAGTAATTAATAAGAAATATAATAGCAATACAATTGTAGTTTATCGTTAAAATTTATTCATTTTCGATAAAAAATTATGATCTATTCTGATAATTATTCATAGAGTATATATATATATAAGCAATTTAATTACATCAATAAAGTTTCGATAAAATAATTACTATTATTATCAGAATTATTATAGTTGCTGCATTTCTTAATTTTTACAATACGATAATAATTTTTCCATACACGCAATAGAATTATTTTACTATGAAAAATAATCCTTGCACGTAATGGACCTTTATAATTAAGGAGAGGCATGGCGAGCTCCTGCGGATACCTATAGCTTTTACTTTTCTTAGGTATACCACGAGCCTAATGGATCACCCTTAAATTTGCTTCTCATCTCCATTTTTTTGACAATAAAATTATATTATTATTTTTTTATCTTGAATAGGAAAATTGAAGAATTTAATGAAAACTTGTTTTTGGAAATAAAATTTATGATCCATTTATTTTGAATTAAAATCAAAACTATTGAATTTGAAAAAAATGTATATTATATTTACTTGGACAATACCAAAGAGGAAAGTTCTAAAAGTAAGAGAAAATATTAAAGTGATACTAAGATTTATACGGGATAGCTTTTACAAAGTGTTAATTTTCAAATAATAAAAATAGAATAAAATATCCTTAATATTATTCTATTATTCTAGCCACCTAATAATAAGAACAGATGTATAAAATAAAGTTTATTTAATAAATGTGGACTTTTGGAACTGTTTGTCTTAAGTTTTAAGTGACTTTTATAATTCAATTAGTTTGTAATGTATTATTATATTCACTATTTATTATGTTGACCAATTGGAGGTAAGTTAGAAAAAAGTTAAAGTTATGCAAAACTTCATGAGCTTTGTCGTAATGTAAACGATGAAATATAAAAAATTAAGTTTAATCATAAATTTATCAGCAATGCTGAAATTTCATCACGACAACCTATGTTTAATATTTTTTAAATCTAATGTACTTTTTTAATGTTATGTATCGTGACAATATTCTGCTCATTCGGTCGAGATTATATTAATAATATTTCCTAATTTTCATTATTAAACATAAAATGTAAAAAGAACATACATATACGACGAGAATTTTTATTTATTATTTGATATTCAATTATATCTAAACTGCATACGTACTGTATATTGAAAATTCTAACAGATAAGTTTGTTTTTCCTTAGCAAGATAATTTATCGGTATGAATTATAAGAATATTTATTTATCTTCTTATATTCATAGAATTTATTCATTTTAACGACAATAGCATAATTTCTGTAAGATTTTAATTTATGTCTATGAGCATGTGACTTCTTTTTTTTTTTTTTTTTTGCGAACAACACAATTATGTAATTCAAGGATAAACTTATAATACCTTTATAATTATGTGGTAAATTATTATTCATTGCTTTTGTATTCTAGCAGCGTATTACTTTTCTAAATACATGCTCTTGCATTCGGTTAAATTTAATTCATATAAATAAATTTGGTCTGACAACATTGTACCTTCCGTATTAAGTTAAATCATAATGACCTAAACATTATTAGCTACGAGACCGCTACACACAATCACCTACTGAAACTGTATAATAATAACATTAATAACAACAACGACAATAATAATATTAATGATAATGATAATGATAGTGATAATGATAATGATAATGATGATAATAATAATATTAATTATTATATGTTACGCGTGCGTGCGCAGATATATGTATAATTAAATGTATATATATGCAGCCATAGGGATATAACCGATATTTAAGAGACAAATGGTTATGAAAGGAACGGCCAGACCTTTATTTGTTTTTAACTGGAAATGCCAGTCCCAGCAAATATAAATACAACTAGTCACGTACCATATGTAGGTTTGACGTCCTCTTACAAGCTCAATATCGAGAAAGGGGCTAAATTTAGATGTCGTGACCTCGAGATCGGAGAAGACCCATCAACGACAGATACCGCACACTTATGAATACGCATGTATATTTATATGCACGCGTGTATCATCATACGCGTATACATTTATGTTGTGCGTGCAGACGCTGCTTTGTGTCTGTACGCAGGCATGGCTCAGGGCTATCGAGACGAATCTTTCAGACGCCGAGGCAATTCGTTTTTCGCGCATACCTGCCGGAACTACCCCTAGCACCGCACGATGCCATTCGTGAATCTTCCAAGTCCAGGGACCAACAGTTTCACCCTCCTCCTACTCCTTCTCCTCCTCCTCCTCCTCCTCCTCCTCCTCCTCCTCCTCCTCCTCCTCCTCCTCCTCCTCCTCCTCCTCCTCCTCCTCCTCCTCCTCCTCCTCCTCCTCCTCCTCCTCCTCCTCCTCCTCCTCCTCCTCCTCCTCCTCCTCCTCCTCCTCCTCCTCCTCCTCCTCCTCCTCCTCCTCCTCCTCCTCCTCCTCCTCATCCTCCTCCTCCTCCTCCTCCTCGTCCTCATCCTCGTTCTCATCCTCATCTCATTCTCATCCTCCTCCGACCTCCGGCTTTTATTCACTTCCATCCACGTAGACGAGTGCAGCCCACACGGAGCGAGGCGGTAGGCGGTGGAGATAATAAAGTTGATAAGGGTGTAGCATTCTCGCGAGAATTCTCTCCCTCCACCCTCCCAACCGCCGTTCCTCTCTTTCCGTACCCTTTGGTTCCTACGGCGGCGGCCAACTACCCCCTACCCCCTTGCAGCGCGTATATAACGACGGGCGCGTGGCCGTATAACACGGGGCGTGGCCAAAGTTACCCCTCGGTCGGCAGCGATTGGCCGACGGCCTTTCCGCACCGTCAAATAAAATCCAATCGTTTGGACTGAAGGAATGCAATATATACATCTCTCTCTCTCTCTCTCTCTCTCTCTTTGTCTCTTTATCTCTCTCTCTCTCTCTCTCTCTTTCTCTCGTTTTTTCATGGCTAGGCCGTGCTCCAACCTCCACCTTTCACCTTGCCCCTTCCACTTACGAGCTGTCTTCACCCTTTATGCGCGGAGAGTCGGACGATATCATCGTGTAGAAAACGAGCAAGAGAGCGAGAAAGCGAAATTTTCCCCTTTAAGGGGGTGTGCAGCACCGCTTGATGGGAGTATGATTTTATTACAGCATTACCAAGGAGAAGGAAAGAGATCGGGAGAGGAGTATATATATATGTGTGTGTGTGTGTGTGTGTGTGTGTGTGAAGAGAGTGAGGGAGAGAGAGAGAGAGAGAGAAAGAGAGTGACGGAGCGAGTGAGGGCAGAAAGGAGGGAAGGTAGGAGAGAGAGAGAGAGAGAGAGAGAGAGAGAGAGCGGAGAATCGGTGAGGTGGGAAAATAAAGCGAACCAAACCCCGAATTACTCCACTGATAGTAGGTATTATCTTACCTATATAAGAATCCTGAGGATATATGTATAATCCAGAGAATAAAAAAAACGAGGACGATGAAGACGCGCGATTTAGCTGAGGAATAAAATTACTTTTGTGTTAAGCGCCGAGATCGTGCGAGCTGCGAGGAAGGGATAGGGTCTGAAGGGTACATTATACGACTAAGTGTTTTATAAAGGTGACGTACTTGTATTCATAAACGAATTATACATTCGTTCGAAGCATGTAAATTGTCCTGAAATATTTCATACAACTAAATATATTTATCCTACTCTCCATGACATCCACCATTTTCTCACATTATTAATGTTACTTTTTTGGCCCATTACAATTAAAAATTGATATACCGTAGATAATTTATCTTCGTCTAAAAAAATATATCTCTTTTACAGTTTGATTGAAAAATTGTAACGTTTATTATAGTGTAATGAAGAAGAGAGAGTCATTAGAATTTTTATATCGACCGAGAAGAAATTAATAGGAATGAGCATTGAATAGTTGTTAACGGCCAATGAAAATATATGAAAAATAAATTGCTATCTATCCCTTTAATCAAGTCCTCATGAATAATTGGAATTTTTGAAATATCAACCGATCAGCGATTATAATATTTCACTCCTTACACCAAAACAACAATAACAACAATACTCGATTCTCAAGTGCACATCGATCGTGCAATGTCTTCTTATGACCTCATCATAAGTACTTATATATTGGAATATGCGAAATGACAAACGTAACTCACGAACATGCATTTATGTGTGCGTGCATATCAATATCAATAGACGTATCGTGTCGTGTCGTACATATGCATGTTCAAATATTTATAATGCTTGGAAGCGAGAGGTAAGTAGTAGTGGCGAATGTATATCTATTTGCACTAGCGCTAAAAAGGAATAGCTCATTCAAGTAAAGAGAAGGACTAGACTGAGAGAGAGAGACCAGTAGCAGCAATAGTGATTCTCGAGGGGCTGCTGCTACTACTGCTGCTGCTGCTGTTGCTGCTCCTACGGTCGAGAAGGGGTGGCAAGCTCGATTGTGGAAGGGGATGCCAGGGAAGGAGCCGTCGGCTTCTCTTGCGCGTATCTCTCTCTCTCTCTCTCTCTCTCTCTCTCTCTCTTTATCTCTCTCTCTCTCTCTCTCTCTTTCTCTCGTTTTTTCATGGCTACACGCTGCACCACCATCGCACACGCTCTCACTCTCACTCTCACACACACACCCTCTCTCTCTCTCTCTCTCTCTCTCTCTATCTCTCTTTAGCTCGCGCGCAACTCGACCATTCGCGGAGAGGCAGATCATTTGAGGGCTGCACACATGTAGTGCGCCTGGCCCCGCACACGTACACCCCTCTCTTTCTCTCGCCCCGAATTCAACCCTGCACGAGAGTTTAATACATCTCGACGAGGACAGGGTCGAGCAGTCAAGCCTCGTGTCGTGAACCGAGCGGCTCGCCGGTCCTTCTTACGCACGCGCGCGACACTTATTGTCGTTGTTGTTCGTCTCTTATGGTGCGTTGGCAGATTCACTTGCCCAAGGAGCGATGGGATCGCTTTGGCTAACAATTTACAACATACGTACAGCCATATAGCGAGGCATTGTCCAAGTTCCGTACGAATGGACCATATCACCAATCAACAAGACGGATTGTTCTACGTCAAAACGAAGTGATAAGACCAACTAAGGTTGTTCGCAGCAACGAGGACTTTACCGATTGATCGTAAGATTAAGTGACGCAGAGACACGCGCATCCACTCACCCAATGATAACAGAAATTCCTTATAATTGCGACAAGATGTCACAGTGATGCCATAATCTTATATAGACTGCGGGAAAAACATTATCAATTTATTCAACATTCTCTAGTGCTGATCGTAATCTCGGCCTTTTTGCAAACGATTCTGCAAAACTAATAAACGATCGTTCGTAACGACTAATCTTACAATATCCATACAAACTATAACTCTTAGTTCACAAGCTAATAGTCATCGTTAATCATCGAGCACATTCCCATCAATTTTATAATTAACTCAACGATATTAGGAATTGGAGTATAAGCGAAGCCCATTGCCCATCCGATAACCGAGTGGGTAATTCACGAGCGCGTATAAATGTCGGCATAAGAGAGAACGCATCCCCTAAGAATTGTCAAGTTACAGTAACGAATGCGTTCGTGAAAGTAATCGAAGATAACGCAACATCGGACATCTTCCTCCCTCCGCCCCCAGGAAACATCATATCTGCCGAGCGGTGTTGCCCAAGTTGTGCGTGCGGTGATGTTTCCTTCCTCGGCGGCAATGCTGAAGAATCTGCAGCAGAGTGCGATGGCCTCGCCCTCCTTCCTCATGGAGAATCTTCTTCAGAGTAAGTCACCGGCGGGCACGGACCTCACTAGTCTGACCTTGAACTGGGCCGCGAGTCTGGTAGCCCGTCAGCGCGAGCGCGAGTCCGCCGCGGAGAATCTGGTCCGCATGCAACAACAGCACCATCACCATCAACAGCAGCAACAACAGCAACAGCAACAGCAACAGCAACAGCAACAGCAACAGCAACAGCAACAGCAACAGCAACAGCAACAGCAACAGCAACAGCAACAGCAACAGCAACAGCAACAGCAACAGCAACAGCAACAGCAACAGCAACAGCAACAGCAACAGCAACAGCAACAGCAACAGCAACAGCAACAGCAACAGCAACAGCAACAGCAACAGCAACAGCAACAGCAACAGCAACAGCAACAGCAACAGCAACAGCAACAGCAACAGCAACAGCAACAGCAACAGCAACAGCAACAGCAACAGCAACAGCAACAGCAACAGCAACAGCAACAGCAACAGCAACAGCAACAGCAACAGCAACAGCAACAGCAACAGCAACAGCAACAGCAACAGCAACAGCAACAGCAACAGCAACAGCAACAGCAACAGCAACAGCAACAGCAACAGCAACAGCAACAGCAACAGCAACAGCAACAGCAACAGCAACAGCAACAGCAACAGCAACAGCAACAGCAACAGCAACAGCAACAGCAACAGCAACAGCAACAGCAACAGCAACAGCAACAGCAACAGCAACAGCAACAGCAACAGCAACAGCAACAGCAACAGCAACAGCAACAGCAACAGCAACAGCAACAGCAACAGCAACAGCAACAGCAACAGCAACAGCAACAGCAACAGCAACAGCAACAGCAACAGCAACAGCAACAGCAACAGCAACAGCAACAGCAACAGCAACAGCAACAGCAACAGCAACAGCAACAGCAACAGCAACAGCAACAGCAACAGCAACAGCAACAGCAACAGCAACAGCAACAGCAACAGCAACAGCAACAGCAACAACAGCAGCAGCAGCAGCAGCAACATCAGCTCCAACAGCAGCAATCGAGTAGGCTCTCTGATCAGCAGGACCTCGACGAGACCAGCCAGTCAGGCAGTCGTCCATCCGAGCTTCAACATCAGCAGCATCCGCGATCCAGATTGCCCGAGGATTGCGAGAGAATTCTCTACGGGCAGGAGAAGGACGCGCGGAACTCGGTGTTGCTGGAGGGTATCGACGGTGGGGAGCGGTACAGTAGCGACGGGGCCTCTGCAATAGACAGACTAAGCGCGATGGAGAGGCTCTCGGAGAGATTAGAGAACAGGTCGGGCTCGGCCATGGACTCGAACAACTCGATGGACGAGGACAGAGGCTCCGGCACCGAACTCGACGGTCTACCCGAGCGCGACGAGATCACCGGTCGGTTCCCGCCGGTACATCTCTCCTCGGATCGTCACTTCGAATTCGTCAGACACCATCAGCATCAGCAACAACAGCAGCATCAGCAACATCAGCAACATCATCATCAGCAGCAGCAGCAGCAGCATATTTATGCGCAGCAGGAGGAGGCGAGGTTGGATAGGGAAACGGTCGAGCGGCTCGACAGCAGCAGCAGGATCAGCGAGGAGACCTGCAGCTGCGGCGAGGAGCAGTGCAGTGGGGGCATCGCGTGCAGGAGGATCCAGGAGAAGGAGAAGCCTCAGCTCAAATTCAGCGTCAACGCGATACTCGGTGGCAATCACGACCGGCGACCCAATCCTGGTAATTTCGATATTTAATATCATTGAATTTCCACAGGATCCCATACGAAGGGCAAACTTGAAGGAAAATTCAAAACAAACAACCATTAATTCGCTTTCTCACTCTCTCTCTCTCTCTCTCTCTCTCTCTCTCTCTCTCTCTCACTTAGATGTTGTTGGTGTCGTTACCGTTACGTAGGTAGCTAGCTGATATAAAAACCATTTTCAAACTGCTTGTACATCTCCTTCGCTAAATAACTCAATTTTTTATTAATAAATCAATTAACATAAATGATTTATTAATTAGTTCTGCTGCCTATTAATAAACGACTGTATTCACGTAAACAGTTTGCGTATATGTCGACGTAGATACTTCTTGGAAAATTAATGCAATGCTAAAAAATTTTTTATACAAAATCATATTTAATTATTAAAAAAACAATTCAATGAGCTTTCTTATTTATTTGGAATAATTCATAATCACTTATCATATCAGATATATATATATATATATATATATATATCCCATACTATACAAGAATTTAAATATAATTTAATTATTTTTTATTTAATTAATTTCGCTATTTATGCAAATTAATATGAAAAAAAATATTTTAATATTCATTGAATAAAATTGTACACATACTTTATTTACATTAATTAATTCCTAATTTTTATTCTGCAAACATATAATGAGCGCTCATTATATATCTTTACATGAAATGACATAATTGTACGACCTTGAAAATATTAAAATTAATACAAATTTCCGGATAAAATGAAGGAAGGAAGTATCAAATTAAATTCACCAATAAAACAACATATAAGAGATTTATAGATTTACAGAGATTATATTTTTGTAATAGGTAATATAATATGATTAATAAAAAATCAAATATATACTAGATATTAAAAAATTCATCATATAATCAAAATTAGCCGCGTAAAAATTGCATTGATTTAGATATAAAAATAATATATAGTTAATTCGAAATTATTAATTATATCTTTTTTTATCCAAAATATGTTTAACTACAATTATTAATTATAAATATGCATTAATCAACCGTATATTTCAATATATATATATATATATATATATATATATATATATATATATATATATATAGATAAAAATATTTTTTATAAAATTATAATTTTTATAAAATTTCGAGTAATATATTTGCATAATAGGGTGCAAGTGCACATTTTTTATTACATTCACCTAGTTAATTTTAACGTAAATAATTTAATATACCATATCAATAATCATATAATATTTATTTTATTGCTTATTAATTGTCATTGCGTAATTAACCCACTTATTAATAATCGTAAAAATCGATTTTAGTAAAAGAAAATTACTGCTCCAGTGAATAGGGTTTGTTTATTTGCAATATATTTTTCTTAAGATCGTAAAATAAGCTTCAAGATCGTTCAAAATTACATTTTCATTCAACTGTTATTCATGTATCATAATAATTGGACACCATCGTTGATTATATTATAATTGCAGTGGAGAGGATAATATTTTACCACTCGTACAAATGAATATAATTGTTTAATATGAATTTGTTATTTTGTTAAAGTCATTACAGCTTGATTTATGTATAATTTATGTAGTTTAAGCAAGCGCTATTAGCAAGACTAAGGCTCTTTATAGAGAAAAATAACGTTAAATTTCAGTAATTATAATTGGGATTATTGTTTCATTGAAAGCTTAAAGAGTTGATCAACTTGATAAACGATTTATGACAATAGCTCGCTGAAAGTTATAAAACATCTAAATTCATAGGGAATAGCAATGCAATCGTATTAGATACCATTGTACAAAGTTTTAATGAAACCTCTGCAGGATATCATTAGCTCGGAAGTTTTGGGATAAAAGTCACGAGTTGCACAATTGATGAACTAATAATGAATCTATGGATAATTTTGAAAATGACGTGAATAGTTATGTGTGTGAAGATTTAGGGGTAAGTTGATGCAATGTAGTGACGATGCAATGACCGTCAAGTGGGTGGATGGGTGGGGGTGGCGTCAAGAGAGAGTCTGACGGGGGCGCCGCTCTGGCGAGTCGCGTATACCAGCAGGAGCGGCAGTCGGCCCCGACCGGTCCTCAGGTAGGATGATTGAATGATGAAGCGGGGTCCGGTACGACCGTGCAACATTATTGGCGACATTGTCGCAGCCGGTAAAAAGCATCGGCAGCATCGTCGAGCGTCCCCCGATCAGCATTCATGATAAAGGTCTGGCCGTGCATGGGCAATTACCAGTTGGTCGGCGATTCGAATCGGCGTGGGGCTACGGAGACAAGAAGCACCGCTGATAAAAAGAAAGAGGCCAAGCCCGCTTTTATGCTGGCGGCCGAATCTCGCGGAGGTTGGAACAAAGCTCGGCCACAAATCAGTGTCGCACGCAGACTTCTCCGGTGCTCCTCGCTCCCTAAATCTCATCCGCACACCCTCAAGACACGAGTTGCCCCGCGCGCAGTGTGCGTGCGCCCTGGTGGCAGCGTCGACGGTGGTAAAGGCGGCGGCGGCGGCGGCGGCGGCAGCGGCGGCAGCGGCGCACAGCGGCGCACAGCGGCCAACAGTGGAGGAGGAGGCAGTGGGGGCGGCTACGACGTCGGCTACGGTGGCGGCTACGACGACCCGGCGTCAGCTGCTACGCCACTTACCTTCACCCCAATATTAAGCCCTTACGATTGCTGCCTATAATATTAGACAAGAGACCCGAAATCCAATGACTTAGTGCCGCGAGCTCTCAGCCCACCCCTCGCGCTCTCTTTCTTCTCCTCGTCGCCTCTATTGGCCTTGTACAATCTTATATACATATATACATAAATGTATGTGCCATTCAGCCCTGATACTTCTGTCGCTTTCTTGTCTATCTATTTGAAATTGCTAATCGTGTTAGCTCGAGTACTAAATCGTTATCGCTTGATTATGGCTTTGACGTATGTATGTGCTTCGGATATTCGACAAAGCTTACATTTTTTATCTTAGCTTACTTCTTGTTAATTGAACTTGGTTTATCCGGAGCATTGAGCTATTTTATCATTGTACAGAATTTAAGACGAATTAATCATTATAGGTGTTTGTTCGCGATCGGCCGATTTATTTAATTAATAATTTTAGAGCACATTTTTCTATTAGTCTTTCCAAAATTCGTCTTTATTCATGGACTCTACTATCAATATTTGAATGAAGTGAATTATTTAAAATAATACAGATTTTAATGTAGACGGCGCGGAAATCAAACACAGATAGGAATATTTGACGATGAATGAACTATTTCTTATCGACTTGAAAGTCAAAAATCTTATAATTCATAGAATAATTAGACAAAAAAAAATATATATTTATTTAATAAACGAAAAAAATTATTATTTTTTACATACTTGAATATCAAATGCCACTTATTTGTATTGAACTTGCAATTAAATTAAAATTATGTGGATTTGTAATTTTACTGTATTTTCATGATTAAAATTGATTTCACTAATAAAAAATACTTTTTTTTTTTTTTTTTTTTTTTTTTTTTTTTTTTTTTTGACAAATAATTGCTAATTTTCTCACGTATTGTGTACTATTTCTTTTTCAGTGATTCTATCAGCCCATAATGTAGATTAAAAATTCATCAATCTTCGACAATTTTGACATTCAATAAGAAGTATTATATTAATATGGCCGGCAGGAATAGGTTATTCAATATTGAAAAATAGCAATATTAATGTTTGTTTTATCAATCATATATGAATTCAATATGTATAGACTGTAGGTCTTGCATGAATTATTCACTATGTGAAATATTTCGAAATTATTGTGATCCAAAGGCTCGTTCGTTAAAGATTGATTTTAACTCTGCAGGTATGGTCATCAAAATATAATTTATACCTACAATAAGGACACTATGGTGATCAAGCATAGATAAGTCACAAATTTTGCTATAAATTTTTAGTTTATTTATCATATAATGCTTTACAAGCAAAATTTACGGTTCAAATAAAATTATTTTATTTCAAAAATGTGACACTTGCAAGAGATCTAAGATTTTATTAGTTTGTAATATTTTTTCATTTTTATCGTTTTCAATTCATCGGAACAATATGTTACCGAATAAACTGTTTAGTAGCTTCTATTAATAACCCCGGCAAGAAATAAAATTAATCAAATTTCATAAAAGATTATTACAATTTTTATTACATTGAAACTTTTCTTCGCTATTCAAGTATACATTACGTCAGTTCAGCAGTTCGTATATATAAACATTATCTTACCAATATTAATTATCTAATTGGATTTTATAATAATTTTACATTATCATTTTCATATTTTATCATATTTTCTTGTTTATAATTAAACGTGGCAGTTATTTTTGCATCTACTATATTATTACTAAAACAAACAAAACAAAACAAAAAAACTCTTAATATGTAGGGACGCTGATCCCCTCTCTTCGTGATGATGTTTTAATGTATTTCACAAATTTGTAAAAAAATAATTATGATATCTCATCCTTTCATTACAACGTCTTAAAAAAATATATTCTCGCTTGAATGGCATTTATATTGGATTTTAATTTTTAAAATGATAATTCTAATGTTCAGTATTTGAAAATTGTGCCATTAAAAACTTTTGTTGTAAAAATGAATCTCTGCTTTGAATTGTGATATAATAGTTTCATACCTCATTAGCATTATCAAGTTTATCACGGATAAGTTATTAATGAAGCAAAGAATATAATTTCTCGTAATTTTATCACCAAACTATAGAATGGAAATATAGAATGTATTGTTTTATAATCTTCAAGAATACAATCGACAATATCAAATATATATAATTAAAATTATAAGTGATGAATTCCTTTGAGTCCGTAGTCTTATCTCAATACTTGATTATACTATTTCATCGGAAATCGCGTGGTATTGCAAATATTTTATCGTCGCAAAAACGCAGGCATCTGCTTTTATTTGCCCATTAAAAAGATGTAAAAAGCAAGAGTGTATGTTCCCAAGAGGTAGTTTAATCAAACAATTTGAACGAGCATAAATACGAGGGTTTCGACGTGCGGCCACGTAATTGACACGGTTGGCGTTTACTCGCACACATACATACACGGGCGCGCGCAATCACATTTCGTGTCCTGCGCAACTTTTCAATTACATCGTCAGGGAGAATTTTATTTCTGTCGTTCGCCGTTCCTCTTTTGCCTTGATTCTTCTCTATTATCGCCAATTATTTCGTAATACAGCATTAACATTAACAATTAATCTCGTTAAATTTAATGTAATATGTCCCTTACGAACCCAATGAATTACTTATAAAATTAGGGGTTTTAAAATTAGAGGCTTTAACAACTTGAAACTAAAAAATTATAAAAGATATTAGAGTTACTCCCTAAATTATTATTGTGAATGTATTTGATCGATATGGCTTGGCCTTAATATATTTATATTAGGATTCGAAGACTGTAAGTATATATTATTTTAATCTATTGCTTTCACTCATTTTTAATAAATTCTTAGTTGAGATTATTCGAAGGTTATAAACTAATATGATAATAGAATATTTTATAAGATTATTTTTATATATTATAGGTAATATCATTAATGTATATCCACATTATAATTATTTCACTTGGATATTTATCCTCGGTAATATATGCAGATAAAAGTAAAAATAATATTAAGCAATTGAAAAAGTGATTAATAATATTATTTGAAATTCTGAGATTAATGTTTAATATGAGTTTTACATAAGTAAAAAAGATGGCTTTCTTGTATCATAGTAAAATCATATAATATTAATATAGAAATGCCCATGTGTTGCAATTGTCCATAAATAATCAATATTTTTGAAAATATATTAATACACATGTCAAGTTGTATTATATTCCAGCATACTGACATATTTTACGTCTTTGCAAAACATTTATAAAAGTGAAATTTTCAGAGTGATTGACACAAAGCTCGGCGCAATATTCCTGGCACGATAATTCTTGCTCAAATAATATAATTGTATCCATAAATTAGCATTTAATAAGATAAATATTAAAGGTACTGAATAGTATAAAAATTAATAAGTGATCGATACATAATTAAATACTTTCGACATTATCCCGTCGCTAATATGAATATCAAATACACATTAAAGTTCTAATAGAAATCGAAAAATTCCGTAAAAATAAGGACTTTAATAATATTATTATATTTAACATGTATTATTTATTTGCAATATTTAATCTCATCACTTTAATTTCACTTGCATTAACATAAATATATATATAACATAACATAACATAACATAACATATATATATATATATAAACACTTCTTGTTAATGTATAAATACATATATAGAGTTTTTTATTTAAAGAATGAAAACTTTCAAACTTGACATTGAATATAATAATTCAAAATTCTTTATACATACTTTTCTCAAACAGTATCGTAATATTAAATGATATAATATTAAATTAATAATAAATTATTCGGTTTTTTTTTTGTTTGTTGTATTTATTATTACTGTCTTACTAATTAGATACATGGAAATAAAATAAAACAATGGGAGACAGCAATAATATGCTACATCAGCCTTAATTGAATAGTTAAAGGTTTCATGAGGTTTAAGTAAAATATTTTATGCTACTACTTCAGATATTTAAATTTTTTTAGATTATTTTTAAAATATCATATATCGATCACTTTGAGTTATTGATTATTTTGAGTCTAGAATTATCGTTAAATACTATTATTTTTTACTTTCAATAAATTAATATTTTTGTAAACATTGTTTTTCATAACATAACAATAGTATATCATAAAATACCATAACATTGATAAATTTACGTTAATTGCTTAAATTCTATGAAATAATTAATGAATGATCAAAGTACTTCGTTGTCTTAGTTATTTCTTTTCGATTGACAATATAATTAAAAATTATTTTCTATAAACTTGATTACTTACTTAGAATTTATTTACTGATTTAAATCTATCAGTCCTTATGCACAATCTATTATTTGTCATATCATTATAATTAATCTGAAAAGATATTCGTCTTAATCATTTTATGTTTATTATTAAGTGAAATAAAACTTTATAAATTAGATTTTGTCTTAATTTATTAATTCTATTTCATTGCAAAGATTTCCGAGATAGTAATGTATTTATTAAATTTGCATAGAACATTATTTCTTTAATTTAATGTTAACTTTGAATATTTGATGGATTACTGCTAAATATATATATATATATATATTCTCAATTTTTAATAATATTTTTTATTAAAAATAGTAAAAAAAAAGCAAATGTACGAAAATTATATGCTTGTGTGTGTTGTTTTAATTGATTTCGTGTGTTATTTGAAAAAAATTGAAATGATAATAACCTTTTTGTTCAATAGATTTACCTGTTCTATCGAATGCAATTGATGTACTGCTACGGACTTATAACATTTAATAATAAAAAAGATCTTGCTTTATTTATTGAAAATTCCAAAGTTAATATATTATATTTTTCAAATAAATTTGTATGATTGAAAAAAACGTATTATTTCATAGAAACTATTACGATCACTAAAAGTATTTGATATTTCTTCGTCTATTATTCTTGATAATAACAAAATTCCATATAACTTTAATTTATCAGTGTTTTAATGTTTATTATATATAGATTACAAATAATGGCAATCTTGATCTGAAATTCAACTATTGTGAATTTGCTTTTCTCAACATCTCTTCATAACTTGTGAGACAAGTATGTGGAATTGTCTTTTATTTACTAAATCGTTCATCCGTCGTTATCGATCTGACATCCAATGTATTTGAAATTAATGAAACAGGCTTTTAATATAAATTCTATAGTATATCCATTTTTCATTTTAATGTAGTTTCTTATTTTTCTAATATTTCCTCATTTTATACGAATGCTTTACGTCAATTTAATTTTGCCCGCAAACAATCTATTGAATCATTTTATCAAAAATAAAGATGTTTCTTAAATCTAGTCGTAAAAGTCGTAAGTACATAAGTATTTTTTTTTTTTTTTTTTTTTTTTTTTTTTTTTTTTTTTTTTTTTTTTTTTTTAATAAAGTTAAATCTTTTATATTCGTTCTATTATAAGTATCCTGTTTCATTCAAGTGGCTATAAATATTTATTTAATATATCTGCATCTCAAATGCCCATTCGTAAGTTACTTACTTATTATCAAGTGTTGTTTCTAAAGCTTAGCTTAACGTATATTTGAAATCGTCGTGGATAGTGAATACAAAAACAAAAAAACAAAACAAAAACAATAAAAAGAAAAATAAAAAAAAAATAAACAAAAATGAAATTGAACGAAGAAGAAAAGTCTATTATACTAAACTGACTGTTTGTATGGATTTTGATGGACTAACGTAGCCATCGAAACTCATACGCCAGATATTAAATTCCGCTACTAAAACTTTTTCAATTTATATCTAGATAGAGATCTATAAGATCAATTCACTCGAAGCTTGTAGTTACATCGTCAATGCAAAGTTTGCGCCTAGTTGGCAAGCCACTTGCAATGTGACGTGTGCTTTGCCCGAGAGCACATCTGCTAAAACCACTAAAATATTCGAGTACGGTAGATCGGAAAAAGCCGACTTCCCAAGATATATATATTTAAATTTAACGTCGGAATATCATTATTAGAGTTGAGAATGGATGGAAAGAGTAACGAAGAGGCAGATATATTACCGGGCGTTCTTCCCCTCCTCTTTCTTCCGTCGCCGCCGCGATGATTGACACAACTCGATAAAGCTTGATTTCACATCGGGGCCACTTTGCATGTGATATGCGTCATTAGCGTGTATTCGCGTATTTCGGGGGACCGGAACAAGATTGACCGTTGTGCCAAGTGCATGTGTTGCTGGGAGGCTCGCGTCGGGTGTTTATAGACGGGACGAAAAAACGATTGGTCTGGAAGGTTCGGTGCGCGTTTATGGAACTGATATTGTTGCGATGATAATGAAATAATCACTGTATGTCCGATGAACGGGAGGATATAATTATAGGGGTCCGATGAGATATTATTACTTATTTTCAACGCCGTAAGAAGTGCGCGCGTAAGAGTGACGGATAGCGAGTGTTATATATAGAAATAAAAAACGAGTGATATATATATATATTTATACATATATATATATATATATATATATATATATATTAGAGAGAGAGAGAGAGAGAGAGAAAGAGATAGTTAGAGAGAGAGAGAGAGAGAGAGAGAGAGAGAGAGAGTGAAAAAGATCGAGCAGCGGCGGATTTATTGAAAATTAGTTTCGCGTTAGGGCATCTTCGTGTATAATGATTTGTATGTGCGCGAAACCCATTATACAGTGTATTATTGTTTCACTAGGATATAAATGGGATTTACTTTTGTGTCAATCAATCTTTCATATTGGCTTTTCACGTCGATCGGTTATCGATATATAATTAATATAATTGCAGGCTGATTAATGTAATTTCATTGCCGTTTAAGCGACGTAAATGTCCTTATTTTACCCATTTTATCAATATAAATTCTTTAGTTACTTATCGCTTTTCTCACTCTCTCTCTCTCTCTCTCTCTCTCTCTCTCTCTCTCTCTCTCTCTTTGTTTAGGTTACTTAGTAGTATAGATCGTCCGTGCTCTTTAAATTATGATATTATATATTTGGATATAAAAAGTGATGATGTTTAGTAAAGGGATTTAGTAAGGGATGCGACAATACTCTGGGATATTTAGCATGAGCCGTCATTTCCCATTTGCATGATAAACGTTAATACATTTAATTACATTTACGTAAATAATAATAATAATAGCATAATAATTAAAATGCATTTAATTATAGGCTACTTTATACCTGTGCAAAGCGTCCATTTGCGCAAAAACCAATACACCACTATTCTTGGTAATGTCATCATTGAATATTAGCTGTTTTGTGAAACAGACAGATGCACGAAACCGAGGGATGATGGCATATTAATAAAGTTTCGCGGCAAGTGCACTCGTCAAAAGATTCATATTTATACGAGGATCGTGATCAAACGCCGATCTATCACGGGCACTCCATAATCGGCAGCTCCATAATCTTAGCGGATCAATCCCGAGGGCCAAAAAGGGATGGACTCCTTCTCACGATTAGAGGCAAGGCGCTCTCCCCACGTGTGCGCACCTCTTCTCCCTCACTCTCTCTCTCTCTCTCTCTCTCTCTGTCTCAATATGGCGTAGTCGCCTCATTCTCTCGAAAGTGAAAGAAGGAGCTAAGAGGGTAGCCACTTGAGGGCGCGCGTTTGGCAAATTCGCATCAATCGTCATCGGAGCCGAGGACTCGACGACGACGGCCCAGGGGAGCAGACACGGGAGACGAAGAGGAATGTCGAGAATCCACCGGCCGTCCGTCCGTCCCAACAATGAGTGAGCCGCTTAACCGTAGGCCGCGCCGCAAAGGGGTTGGACCGCGGAGGGTGAGCCTCCGTCTCCGTCTCGCAGTAACTGCGCGCCACGCCCACCGGAGCGCACAAAAAGGGCAAATACGTGTTTGGAAATAATAAAATAACGGGGGCTTATTATTTGGCCGGGCGTTGCACAATACGGAACGGGCGGGAGCCGGGGTGGGTGCCGGGGTGGGGGCCGGGGGGGGGTGGGACGGAATGGAAACAACAACAAAAAATGAAAAAAGAAGAAGAAGAAAAAAGCCGGGGGTGAGACGAGCCGAGAAGAGAGCAGCGGCTTCGTCCCATTGTCGGATCGGCGTCGGCGTCGGCGTCGGCGTCGACGTCGGCGGTGGCGATGGTGGCGGTGGTGGCGGTAGTGGCGGCAGTGGCGGTAGTGGCGGTGGTGGCGGCAGTGGCAACGGCGGCAGCAGCGGCAGCAACAGCAGCGGCTGTGCGCAAACCCTATAAAATGCTCGTCGGCTTTTATCGTCGTCTCGTCCCTGGCTAACCAATGGGCGCCGCCGGTGCGCTGGTGCGGATCCAACGGAAACACTGAATGGGAATCGGCTTTTTAAATCCGCCCCGGTTTCACGAGCTATTTATCCCCGCCGCGTCGAGTCTGTTGTTACAGTTGTGGCCTCTCCCTTGCTCATCTCTCATTGTCTGCCTACGCGAGAGATTATCTCGGGGCGCATCTCGAGTGTGCTCCGACTCGGCACATTGCGCCACCGAAACTCCTTTACCAACACTCTATATCGCTTGTGCATGAATAGCGAGGAGGACGTCGAGTAAACAGGCTCGGATTACTCGCCTCCGTGTGCGGGCATCCGTGGTGGAAAATCCGAATGCTCGTCATTGTCGAGTCGTGGCTTCTCCTACCTTGCCCCCATTATCAACAAACAGGCACAATTTGGTCAATGCAACAATCGGAGCTTTGCGCTTCGGGTCGCGCTTCCTACGAGCCAGCCACTCATTAGGGATTCGAGCCTCGACTTTGGGATTATTATGTCGATATTGACGTGACAAAGCGTTGCTCGGCTTTAATATAAACACGCGCGAGCGATGCCAACCCTTTTAATCGCGAGTTAAATGGTAGTCGTCGATAATAAATGCTCGCACGAACAACCGGGGACTATTAACTTTGTTCGACGGCACAACAAGGCCATTTACCCACGTACTTTTATAAACATTGAATTTGTCTCGTACGATCAGAAAAATAACGCTCTATACGTATTTATCTCCCTCTCCCCCCCCCTCACTCTCTCTCTCTCTCTCTCACTCTCTCTCACTCTCTCTCACTCTCTCTCACTCTCTCTCACTCTCTCTCACTCTCTCTCACTCTCTCTCACTCTCTCTCACTCTCTCTCACTCTCTCTCACTCTCTCTCACACTCTCTCACTCTCTCACTCTCTCACTCTCTCACTCTCTCTCTCTCTCTCTCTCTTTATTCCTCTTTATCTCTCTACATCTCTCTTTATCTATCTTTATCTCTCGGACGTTGACAATGGAGCTCTCGTAGAAAAATATAGGTAATCCGTACGTCTCGTTGGAACGTTCGATCCATCGATCGGGCGATCCGCTCTCCCGGCAAGCTAATCTCCGTCTCCGTGCACAATAACTCGACGAAATCGCGCGCAGTTATTCTTAAGGATTATGGTGCTGGGATGGAAAGGGGAATGGAAAGGGGAGGGAAAGATAATGTAATGGGGGGAGGGGGAGGGGGAGGGAAGGGAGGGAGAGGGTCGATCGCGCTTCGTTATATTGCGCCAGACCACCGCAGCGGCTCCGGGGCTACGGTAGATCGTGCGGACAACGTATGGGAAAATGCACGGGCCATTCGATGTTGCAGCTTGTGTTTCGTGAACTCGCGCACAATTAACGACGAGTCACCGTGCCCGCGATGTTTGCTTAGGATGTTTTCCTTTCGCTTCGCGGTCCGCCCTTCTTTTGCCGTCAAACATCGCGTCAGGTAAGACGGTGTCGAATTTTTTTTCGGGCGGCAGCTCGAGAGGGACGACGTTTTATTCATTGAGCTCTTGTCCTCGCGAAACGATCTATGAATGCTAATCGCGACTATGCTAACGAGTCCGCGCAATGGTTGGGAAAGGGATATTCAACGGGAGTTGAGGTTGTCGAGGCTGTGGCTGATGAGCGTCGATGTGGGCCTTATCGGCTGGGCCGGGAGTTCGATAAGACTGCAAGTCGGCGCGTATTTGGCAAAATAGACGCCGAACTATCTGTTGCTGGATGCGCGAATATTTTCAGCGGCGAAGACAATGGTAGAATGCGTCCAAGGCCATCTATGGCGATAGCGAATGTTCAATGAAATGATAGAGGGCCGTAAAGCGAAAATATAACTTTAAGAATAAAACTGTAACAAATAACGTAATTGGTTTGTTGTTGATGACAAGCCGCGCGCTTTACAGAGCTGGCGAATCGCTTCGTTTTTCGTTTTAATAAAGTTGACGACCAACGCGCCACCCATTACGAATTGTGTTTGCTTCAATGATTTTTGAGCTTCCGCATTCGAAACGGCGAACCACGATGATGAATACCTTCGATAATAACGAAGGCTCCTGGCCCTTACATAGCATAAATTTTTAACGCTCGACATGAATATTTAAGGGTAGATTTTCAGTTTTCAAGGCCCGCATCTACATTTTCCTTATTAATTTTCACAAGATGATGTAAAATCCTTATATAAACACGCGGAATTACGTTTTAATACACGTCAGCGAAACTTGCACGTTCGAATGTAGTTTTTATTATGAATTGTAGATTAATTTATTAAAATGAATGGATGCTAGAGCGTCGGCACCTCTAGGAATAAAAGACAACATATTTTCATATTTTTTCTACTTTAGAATTAATAAAGTATCGAGTTTCCCTAAATTTAATCATTCATTAATAACAATGCACATTTATAATTTACTATTAAGCATTATTTGTCTTGTGCACTCGATAATTGTACGATTAAATTGAATTCTTCTTGGATAAGCGAATAATTGTACAGCATATAATGTACAATTACATTTTATACGAATGAACATGTGCGAATGTAATAGATAATAGTGGTATTAGTAGTGGTAGTAGTGGTGGTGGTAGTAGTAGCAGCAATAGTAGTAGTAGAAATAGTAGTAGTAGCGATAGCAGTAGTAGCGACAGTAGTAGTAGTAATAACAACATCGATCATGACAACGACGACGACACAAAACACTTTTTCTTCGAATTTTCATGAAACATCGCGGTATCCAGTTTATAAGATAATCGTACGTTGTTAACTTTGTTCGTTCGTCGAATGCAATGCCGTGAAAATTAATTGCCTGAAAAGCTGGAAAATGATCTTCTCGCTTCTCGTCGTCGAAGGGTGTTGAGCTGTAGAACAAGATCGGAAGGTCTAAAGCAGCCGGAGCTGCTCGAGAGAGCCCAAACCTTCTTTGAAGGGGCTGCCGAGCGTTACCGAATTACGCCTGTCAAGAAATCCAGCTATTAAGCTCCAGGCACCTCTTGTGTATTCATAAATTATTTTACTCTTTGCTCGGATTCACCTTGAGCGAAAAGGAGAAGCGAGACAGGCGCGATGGCGTAAGAGGGTGGGAGTTAAAAGGTTAAAGCGAAACCCGCCTGATGTTTTCTCCCAAGTTTATCACGAGTACTTAAAATTCTAGAATCATACGTTAATTAAATTCCTCGACGAGCAAGGAAAATTATAGAAAATATTTATTGTTTATTGTTTATTGCGATATTAGAAATAAGAGGGTAATTTGTGCATTCACGGCATTGATGAATCAATCGTATATTCGCGTACAAGAGAGAAGAGATTTTAATTGACTCTCAACTATCGAATATCCGATCAAAATGCATTTACATTATGCCTAAAATTTACAATAAATGTGCTGTAATCATGTAATTACAAACACTATCGAAAAATTCAATCATTTGACTTACTCTATAAATAACTAACTCGGCCCGTACACCAGCAATGCTTCACGGACATCATTTTTCGTTACTCGAACGTACGAATTTATTGCCTACGTACCGGCACGTGTTACGAATATGAAAAATTTATGAAAATATATGCCGAACAACTTGGCTTTATATTCTCTGAGCCCCTAATCGCTAATAACTAATGACGTAAATTCATTGTCAGCCACAATCCAATAAAAATATCTCATTAATTAGCCTAAATCGTGTGTATTATTATTGCCATACATTATGTAATATACAAGACCTTAAACGTAAGTAAATTTTAACAAATGAAACGGCTAACTTATACAAGGCAATTACAAATACTAATAGCAATTGATTATCCTTCCCTAAAATATATATAAGCAATCCGTCCCATATCTTATCAGTCCCATCTCCATCGACTCTATTCAAATGCAGCCAATCACAAAACGAGATCGTACATTGTTTTTCCCTTTAAAAAACGACGGCACTTGTTTGTTGCAGAGCACTTTCAGGGCATACCACCGGGAGCCCTGCCAGCATTCCTCCACAATTTACAAAATTCAACAGGTTACAACATAGCGAAGCCGATAGCGAGGCCGGCGGCGTATCATCCACACCATCCGCCTCATCCGGGCCATCATCCGCCTCAGCATCACTTGCCACCCAACGCCCATCACACATTGCATCAGCTACTCGGATGCCGAACTCCTTATCTGACCGGTGAGTATGCTCACATTGCTTATCTGGCAATCGTCGTTATCAATGCGCGCAATCATCGAATCTTTATTCGATTAGTCTTCGTAAACGAATCACGGCCATACGTGCACTTTTCATTCCGTCGAACACTTCCGACGCTTCGCTCAACAATTTCATCATTTTTCCCGCCACCATAATAATTTAACATTTAACTATATATCCAACGTCCACTGTTCATTCAACTTCACAACAACATGACTACTAACAACAACTTGTTTTACATGTTCGTCGACACCACTCGCTACGTACATTGATTGCATCCCCCCCCCCCCCCACCCTCACCCTCACCCGCACTCCCAACGATTAGTCCTAACGTTGCCATTTAAATTTCGCTCACCTACTACTCGTCCGGCAGCTCGACAATATCCATTGCACGTGCGCTTACTTTTTCCTCTCCTCATCCCCAAATAAACACACGCGCGCGCTTTAATATACGACGCAAACGCCCGCGTTCACCGAGCGTAAATCTAGATGGAGCTCGAACGCAATTCGCGCAATGGGTAGATAGTACGTGAAAATTTTGGGAAAACGCGGGGACAGGCGGGTGAGGAGGAGGAGGAGGAGGCGAAGGAGGAGGATGATGGATGGATGGATGGATGGATTGATGGATTGATGGATTGATGGATTGATTGGGGGGGGGGGTAAGGGTTGCGGAGGAAAAAAAGCATCCGAGCGGGCGTTTATACGAAAGCTTTAAAGTCCGGAAAACCGCGATGGATCGCGTGAAATCGGAGAGGTAGCGATAGATAATCAATCCGACGGGGCTCGCGCCTTTAACGAGGACGAGGCGCCTCATCGGCCAACATCAAAGCTAAACGGCCGCGTGTATAATATACGCACCCGCGTCCCATTACAATAACCGGCCGGTGGAGTGCGCACAGAGTGCAGTCGCGCGTTATTGTTGTGCGCAACAAGTGCGCCAGGGATATATGCCGATGGATCTGCGAGAGGATAGAGGAAAGATAGCAAGCACTTGAACGTGCGTTGACTCCACCACCACCACCACCACCACCACCACCACCACCACCACCAATACCACCTGACGGGTCTCCCTTTGCCCATTACGATCATCACGATCACTGGCCTGCCCGGGTTGGCTGATAGTGTTGATTGGCTTTGTGGGCGGATAATCGACTCGACTCGACTCGACTTGACTCGATAAGTAACGAACGAGGCGCTGATCATTTGGAAAATTAACGACGACGAGGATCGGCCGCTTGGAAGCGCTTGGGATGTCTTGAGTCGCGCGCCGAGATGACGGTCGATGAGGATCTCACATTATCGGGAGTCTCTGTATTAATTTTTGTTGGGAAATAATTTTTTTCGACTTTAACATCGAACCTGCTATACCTTACCACCATACAAGTAGAAATTCGCTTGGAAATATGAATGAGCGTAAAGTCACATCCACCATAATATACTATTTATAATAGTCGGTAAATGCTCGTGATTTATTAATTCGAATGGTCAAACGGAATAACGTTGATGAGTCGTAGTAATAATAATAATTGGATCGCGTTACAAGAAGAGAGACAACAGATACTATTGGCGTATTGTTTGCTGACCTTTTAGGAAAGCTTCTACGATGTATAAACTTCGATCGACTCGAAAGTAAATTGGCCACGAAAGAAAAGATTTTAAGTTGATGAAAGTATATGACCTAAATGTAAATATTTCAATTATTTATTATATGTTTCCATTCAAATTTATTGAATAGTGTATTGATGTATATAAATCGACTTTATTCCGCGCAAACGAATCTCCGTTATTTATATTAATAGTATAAATTACAATAATAATGATAATTATGATGATGACAATGATAATATTATTAATAATGATAATATTAATAATGATAATATTAATAATAATAATAATAATAATAATAATAATAATAATAATAATAATAATAATAATAAATCATTATAATTAGAAATTGTGAAAAATCATATATTATGGAAATTGAAATGAGTGAATACTTTTTTTTATGAAATTATAATTAAGGAAAATGCTTTTTAATGGTAAATTTAATATTATTTTTGTTAACATAAAACTGATAATTTTTAGCTATGATAATTGAATTAATATACGACAAATTGTCACTCATTCTCAATCACTAGAATTTAATTGGATGACTAAAATAATACTAAACACTGTTAACAAACAATACGTAAATGTGGGGCATTTGCGGCCAGTGATAATATGGTTAGGCATTTATTAATAATATTTAACACAAATTCTCGATCACAGTATTTAGACGCACGTTCCACCAATTATGGAAATCTCATTATCAAATCATTAGGGTTCACTGTACTGAATTATACAACAACTCAATTGTCTTGCCTAGTCTCGCTAATTGACACATACTTGAATATTACTTGACTCATATATTATGGTCCATCGTATTAAGGTTCGAGTAATTTAATGAACAATGTAACACATTTTTTTTTTTTTTTTTTTTTTTTTTTTTTTTTTTTTTTTTTTTTGAAGCGAGTATTGTATCATTTCTATGACACGCAGGCTTATCAATTTATTTTACAATTCCATAAAAGATCAAATGCATTTTTTTTTCTTCTATTCTTTAACGGAGCAGAATTTTATGCGAAACAATCGTTATTAATTCGCCCGCAATATTTAAATGTTTGCTAATATTATTGCAATATTTCGTTAATAATTATAACGCGAAAAAAAGACGAATAATTTTCTTTCAAGTTTAACAAACAAACCTTGCTGTCTCGTACATAGAGTTTTAAATAAATAAATTTATCGATAAACATTATCAGATTGAAACAAGATGACCGAGCTAATTATAATCTCCCGAGTGTAATCTATCTCGATAAAACGGACGCGTTAATCACAATTAACACCCAGTCGGCTTAATTAATAATCTACGTGGAATAAATCTCACCTGCGAGCAAACCATAATCCATAAAACTAATACGTAACGAGCAAAAAAAAATGCAAGAGAATGTAATACGTGATTGCTCGTGTGTGGCGGAACAGTGGCGAGTCCAGGAGGCGGGAACCACCAGCTTGGCGGCCCGGGGGGAGCCGCGGGCTTCCCGGGTGCGATGCAGGGCAGCCTCGGGGAGCTCACGGGGATGAGCCTCGGCTTCCCCTGGGCGGGCAGCGCGAGGGGAAAGCCACGGAGGGGAATGATGCGACGGGCCGTCTTCTCGGACCTTCAGAGGCGCGGACTCGAGAAGAGGTTTCAGCTCCAGAAGTACATCAGCAAACCCGATCGCAAGAAGCTCGCCGAGAAGCTCGGACTCAAGGATTCCCAAGTCAGTGTTGCACTTTACTATTCCTCGTCATTTATCTTAACATTTACTTAACATTTAAGACTCTTGTCTCGACGAAAATCCTATGCTTCGTGCAATAATTATCTAAAAATAGTAACTAAACAATCACGCGTAATCGACATTTTACATGAAATTTTAATATACGTTTTCATTAATTGTCTACGTACACATATACACGGTGTAAGGACAATATAAGTTCTTTTAATACAATATACATTTTAATGTCTATCGATGTATAATCAATTGTGTTGTTAATCGTAATTTTCAACCAGTCCGTCATCATATTGAATTGTATGAAAAAAATTCATACTAAAATTCAGCTAAACATTAATAATGTCGATGCGTGCCATTTAATAGCCTTATTAGAGCACTGATTGTCGAGATGAGATAACAAATTCCCTCTGCATTTATGATCAATTAAATCCGTTCAATAGCAATCAATAGAAAGTAATATGCTCTCGATTAATCTGCTCTTCAATTGCATCAGCTTTCACACGTTCCTCTTCCATACTTATTATAATTCCCTTGATAGATCCAACGCCGACATTATCGATATCGTAAAGAATTTTGGTTGTACAAACGAGCTGAAAACAAAAAGAAAACACCACCGACAAAACGAAATAAAATGGAAAGAAAGGAATGAAACGAGTACGTTAATGTTTATGCAACTCGTTTGAATAACCCAGTTGACTAACTATTACATCTCGTTAATTTCATTAAGCGGAACATAAATAATGTATGCCTCGCGTTACCTCGACAGCGCCAACTCTCTCAAAACAAAACAAAAACAAAAACAAAAACAAAAACAAAAACAAACAAAAAAAAAGGAAGAAAGAAAGAAAAAAAAACGAAAAACAAAAATTGTCCGTACAAACTCGCGTCTCTCCAACTACACAAGCGTACTCGCGCGCCAACAATTATTGCGGGCCACCCCTAGCCAAAATATTCGGAATAGCGAGTGGTCGGCCAATCGTACGGTGAAAATCATCAAAAGGCACTCGAACGACCGAGGGGAGGTTACAAATAAACAACGGGGCAACATCCTGGCTCCCACTAAAACAAGGAAAAATAGGAATATCCCAGCAGATCCGGCTGTCGTTTACGGGTCATGGGGATTGGGTGTGGGCGGGCGGAGGGGGGGGGGGCTTAATCGGGCGATGCCAGTTCATTAGCTGCTGACATCAGACCACTGCCACGCCGAGCTGACACTCGGACTGCGTGCGAATACGCTCACCTGAGCCACCGCCGCCCCCTTCCCACCGCCACCGGGGAATTTATGGCTCGGAGTCGATGAGGACAGTCGATGAGCATAGTTGTCGATGATAATAGTTCATGAGGTGAAGCTTTTTTCACACACACACACACACACACCTGGATGCCCCTTATTTTTTCTTTGACAAGGAATGACATTATAGAATACAATACGGTTATTCTTGATAAAACTCTGTCTCCTCCGAATGAAACTATTATCTATCATAACCTTCTAAAACCTTTTCTTTTTCTTTTTTTTTTTTTTTTTTTTTTTTTTTTTTTTTTAACAAGCACGAGCTTTATTTTGCTATTTTAACAAAAATAAAAAGAGTAACAAATTGCTTTGTACGTACTATACGATGTTTGTGTGAACGTGCGCATTTACTACATATCACCGATGATTATTAATTACATACAATAATAATTACCAAAATTAATCTCAACATCACTCACATTGGATTGTTTGAAAGACGTGTGCGTGCGCGTGCGCGCACGTTTGTGTGAATTAATTAGACAATTGTAATTGATGTAAGTTTATTAAACATTTATCGCGAACAATTGTTAAAAGTAACGATACTACATTATTATTCAATGATGTTAATACTTATGGTATAGAAAAATAAAATGGTGATTCTTAAACTTCACTATGACAATTTTTTATATATGTAGAAAATTGCTGAAGATAATATTTTCATTTAGATTGCCTGTGCTTGGCCAAATTTTTTAATTCTACTAAATAATTTATCACTCACATATTTCCTAATGCCATATTATTTTATAGGAATTTTCATTAAAACTAGAATGCATACGTGAATTTAATAATGAGCTTAAGAAAAATAATGCTAGTTTCAGAAGAAATGATAATTATCTGTCTCGTAACGCTCGCACTAAATAGAAAAAAAGGGAAAATTAGATGAAGAAAAAATCGAAAAATATAGAAAAGAGTCTATGTAATTGATCGTACGGATTACGGATATATTTTCCATTTTCCTCGGAGGCTGGCAGCCTGACGCTGCACCGGCTGTCGGGTATATGATCAAGTGAATAAATTGCTAGCGAAGTAAGAGCCTGTCTCTCTCTCTCTCTCTCTCTCTCTCTTCCGTGTCTATGCGTATGCGCTTGTACGTATGCGCTTGTGCGTATGCGCTTGTGCGTATGCGCTTGTGCGTATGCGCGTGTGTCCCCGTCTGTCTGTCTGTTTGCTTGAATTTCTCACTCACTATATGCCATATCCCTCATGTATAATTCACACCTCGAACGCGCCATGACTCGACCGCCATTGGTCGTTTAACTGTCCTCGACTGGTTTTATGACGAGCCTGTCGACTGTTGAGACGCTTTCTCTGTTTCTCTCCTTTTTTTTTTTTAATCTTCCATCACGTAAGCCCGGTTACTTCCTTTCACCATTCAGGTGAATTTGAATTTGAACCGTCGAGCGTATTCACGGATGACCATATATGCATGCTCCACTCTAAACTTCGGATTATTCAGAAATTTATACATATTTTCCTGCTCACCCCATATAATTGTCGATTCGCCGGCGCTTCTTTTTCTCCTCGCTTCGCACCTCTTTCTCTATTTCTCCCGGCCTCGCGCGCTATTCGTCTTCGTTATGAATTCCACGTGGAACATATGGCACTACTCGCAGCCATGGAGTCAAAGTTTGCATAGCAAACCCGTCACGTAGAAACTTTTTAATAAAAGATTCGGGGTTGCCGATCGCTTCGACAGTCATCGGAAAATGCAAAGAGACGCATGATATGCACACTTGATTTATATCTTGATATTGAAATATCACGCTCTCAAGCCAGTATATCCGGCAGCTAAATTATTATGCCGATATCTCGTTAAATTTATCTTATTTCCCGCTCCAAACTATACTCTTATGTGCTTTTTAACCGCGTCTTTTCCACGCGATGATTATTGGTTTACGCTGCTATTCGGGCGAATGACGACGGGTTAGAAATCATTAAAGATACTCTATAATTGCTAAAATCAAACGAATTGCAATTTGTCGCTCTGTAGTTGTGAATATCGTGAAAAGCATTTCAAACGATTAGAAGGTTTGAGCTGCATCGTGACGGCCAATGTCCTTCAAGCAGCATCTATTACAAATAAACAAATGACTTTTAATCGACAGAGAGCGAGCTAAGGACTAATGCTAATTTTATCGAACTAATCATTCGATTAATCGACTGACTGTGCTACAATAGCTCATATAGACGAAATTACGGCCACTACATTTCACTAGGCCCGTAATTCACTAAGCAACATTGAATTTGGATGATGGCAATGGTTCGCGGCAATGGTTAATTCAAAGTTGAAATTGGCAAGACGTAGAAATGGCGACGAGAAAGCGCTAAGTGGTAAGCATGTGAAATCATAGAACAAAGAGAGAGGAGAATGAGGGATATAGACGAATAGTTGCGTAACGAGAGAGGAAAAGAAATGGATGACGCTTGCAATATGGTGGTGAACGGCCGTGCGAACAGTGATAAAAGCTATTATTGCTCGACGATGGCTTTCCCCGCAACGACATCGGTTGGATGTCAAGCTCTGATTTTCCGAGGGTGGGCGTTTCGGAAAAACTGTCCCTGCGGTTTCTCACCCTTCGGAATACACTTGGCGCGACCTTCCCCAAGGGTCTGACTCTTTTGTCACGAAAGAGATTGAATTTTATTAAAGCGCCTCGACGCTCGGGCGTTCGTTTTCATTCCCGCGAGCTTTCTTCAAATTTATCTCTATTTTTCTGCTCCTCTTCTCTCCCCCCCCCCTCTCTCTCTCTCTCTCTCTCTCCACTGTACTTTATGAAATGTTGTAAAATTTTCCATGACACTTATTTGTTCTTGTATTCATGATACGGCGAAACATTTAACATTACCATAACATTTATATAATACCGGTAATATAAAACATTAACATTCGTAATTATCATTCTCATAATAAATGAAAACAAATGAGTGTATACGTGGCCTAAGAATGCAATTAATAATTTTATATTTAACATTGAATATTTATCGAATAGTAAAGAATGTTTACAATTACACGGGTTTACAATTTGAATGTATTCGAATGCTCCAATTTAAAAACTTCAATATTTATTTTAATAAAATAGATATTTTAATATATCAATACAATGGCTTTTACCGATTTGAGGGGAATTTGCAATTTAATTGCATGTCAGTTTAATTAAGATTAATAAAGTATTTTATCAAAATTGTCGAGAGACTTGTTTAATAATGCATCATTAATGGAAATGATATCTTAAACATTTTTCGATTTTCAAAAGTCATTAAAAATACTATATAAAATGTTATATATATATATATATATATATATATATATATATATATATATATATATATATATATATATATAAGAATCGAACAATCAATTAATTTTATAAATTTAATTAAAACCGGCGAAAATACTACATGAATATTTCATTCAAATCAATATTTTGACAGATTATTATAATAACGTAAAATTATTCGTTGAGCGATAAATTTGTTGATGAAGTTTTTACATTATGTTATTACTGTACGTAATGGCGAATTTAATTTAATATTTAATTTGTTATAATTTGTTGCAATTCAAATATAAGCTCTAAAATCTTGACAATAAAATGAAAACAGCTTTGATACAATAATACTAATAAAAGCAACGACAACTGCCACGAAAACAACAACAACAACAACAACAACAACAACAATAATAATAATATTAATAACAATAATATTAATGATAATGGTTGCTTTCGTGTACTCGTTAAATTAATAATAAATTAATTATATTCCTGCTATATGAGTCTCGTATTAAGAAATATGTTTATTTATCTGGGCAGACTTTTTTTTTCAAATGACATTAAAACAATTGCCTGAGATATTAAATTGATCTTTCACTCTTTAAAGTAATAGTGCTCCATTTTAAAGTAAAGCTGCAGTAAATTAAAAGAAACTTATCCGACATTGGGTGAAGAATCATGCCAAGTCGGAGTGGCAGTATTTTCTCAATACTCTAGTTTAAATCTTGTGAGGCTGGGAGAATATAAAGAGAGCAGAAAATCATAAAGTAGCGAAGCATAATGAAGTAGTTACAGTGGAGAGCTGAAGCGCGGACGCTAACCGTCATCAGGAGCTTGACTCTCACGTTTGTTTCATGAATCTTTCGGGAAAATTTAATTAAAGCTTGGCAGTTTAGGCTCGCGGCGACCTCTCCTAACTTGAGTTGCCCAACCTCGCATATCACCGCGTCTGCTGAGTTTATGTGACGAGGATAGGCACCCGACTAATTAACGTAATTAGTGCGACGTCTCCTGACCCAACCTGACCGCGCTCTCGTTAATACTCGTATCTATTGCCGAGAGTTTTGATAATCTTCCCATGTTCTCTCTCTCTCTCTCTCTCTCTCTCTCTGTCTGTCTGTCTATCTGTCTATCTGTCTGCTCGGCTATTAGACCAACTTCTTGCTCGATTCGACTAAAAGTTTTTATACACAAGAAGCTTCGCTCCAAATAGCCGTATATTTTTATTAAAATTTAATAAATTAAGATAAAGAAATCTTCAATATTTTTCAATAAATTACATGAAGTTAATCGGCCGTATTATCAATGCCAAATTATCAATCATTTTTAATATTTGTATGTCTTTTTTAGTTTAGTTAGCTCAAGTCTTTAATAAAATTATAATATTTACTTAAAATTATACGCTTATTGCTAATATTTCTGTAAACGAATATTTATGATTCTAGTAGTCGATGATTTATTAATGAGATTTTTTCATAAACCCAAGAGAATGCTCAACATATTATGACGTGTAATTGCATTATACGAGACATTCAGCCCAGCGATAACTTTATACTAATGTCAGTCTTTGGAACGTAATTATCCTTTTTAGGACAATAAACTCTATCGAATAACATTTCAAATTTAACTGAATATCATAATACGTTTTTATCTCCTCTTCCATTAATAACTTTATTAAAGTTATGCTATAGGTCTTCGAGAGAGAGAGAGAGAGAGAGAGTAATCAGCTGCCCTCTGAGTCTTGCCTCTCTGTCTGCGTGGACGTGGCGTGGAAAATCGGAGGAAGTAAATTTGCATTTATAAAGTTGAAGTCGGAAGGAAAAAATATTGGACAGGTAAAAGCACGGACGGTCGGTTGAGGCTGGGGAGGTCTTGGCGTGGGATTGGAGAGACAAGGCGAAGGTTTCTGCAAGACACGCGCGAGCGATTAATTAAAAGATGCCGGAAAGAAAGAAGAAAGGGCTCCTGGGGGCATTGGAGTTGTCTTAAAAAAAAAAAAAAAAAAAAAAAAAAAAAAAAGTAGAGTTAAGAGAGGAGCGAGATGAAGGAAAGTAAAAGAGTCGGCGATACGAGCGGACGGCTCCCGTCACTTTTCTTTGGCATGGCAATACAAGGAGTCCTGTCAGACTGTCAGGATCACGCGCGCCCCTCTTAATTCGCGCGGCCCGCAAAGAGGGACTTCCTTCCTTCCTTCCAACGCTTCGGGTAACTTTCTTCCACTATTCCTCTCTTTTATTTTACCGCGTGGCACTTAAATAGCTACGGTACGGGTGCCGCGAACTTTTTATTTTTCTTTCTTTCATTCTTTCTTTCGTTTTTTCTTTTTTTTTTCGATACGCGAACGATACGCAAGAATAATTGCACGGCCAATTCGCGGTATACATTGTTAAGAGGAGTTTGGCGATTTTATATAAGTTATCTGCCGATTTATACTGTGGAGAAAAAAAATTACCAAATAAAACATGAATGGGGCGCGTCGTTGCTGAGTGACGAAGCAGAATGATTTATCACTAAAAGCAGAAATCCAGAATCTCATTTCAGAGCATTTTAGAGAATCACATTGAAACATACAAATTCACGGTTCGCGATACATACATTCGCAATATGCAATTGTCCTTTATTTCACAATTATTTCAAGTATATTTAAGTGGGGATGTTTTTTTTTTTGGTTTTTTTTTTTTTTTTTTTTTATTTAAATTCCGAAGGTCCGGGAATTATTTAAAGATAATAATAATGTCAGAGCGTAAGTGAATTGTAACATTATACTTGCATTCGGCTGAGGATTTTCAAATTATGCCTTACAATGAAACAAGCTGTCAACTGCAGGGAGCCATTTCTATTATTTACCTTGGCTCTTCCATTTCTTAAAGAATCATCGAAAAAAGGATAAATAGAAATAGAAAGCACTTATCTCCGACTAAAATCAGGCTTTAGTCCTATTATACATTTATTACTAGCTATACATCATTCATCATTTAATCAATAAAAAACACGCAGTAATTAAATTTCGTAAATCATGTTTAGCCATTTATTATTGTATTGTGATGAAAGGTGCGATAAAAAATCTGGGGGGACAGTGAAAAAAGTGCGAATGTTGGCAGGGTTCTCGTCGTGGAGCGTCGGAGAGGAGAGGGGTCGATGCAACCTCAGCACACTCGCGATTTTCAGTCTTTACGAATCCGGTCGCCACCTCGTCGTACTCGCAATTTCCCGAGTTCCGCGGCGATTGACCAGCTGCTGCTTTGGCAATAGCAGCCACTCTCCTTTTCTCCTTTGCTCGACCACGTTGCACTTTTTCGCGATACTTTGCTTATGTTATTTCGTTCTCTTGTGTACGATCGGAATATAACGAGCAAATTATGAAATACCAATTTTCAATAATTATACAATTTCTAAATCCACATTCTAATAATGTAGATTGAGTATGGAGTACTGAAACCTCTCATTTTAAATATGCGATGATATATATATATATATATATATATGTATATATATAATTCAATAAAACCTAAATTGAATTTCAATAACTTGGAAATCGTAGCTTTGTATAATTTATAAAAGTCGTACATCGAATTACCATTAGTTTAACAAATACTAATGTAACAAAAACTTATGTAATAAAATATTATTTATAATTGAATCAGACATTCCAATATTTGTTGATGCAGCGTAATAGAAATATGAATTCAATCTAAAATTCCATGTGTAAATAATGTAAGAAAACAATATGTGAACGCATGAAAATAAGATCTCGGTTACATCGAAACGAAAATGTTTCAACAGGGTAGAATTGGGCAAAGGTTGAAACCAACAAAAGTCGAAAACTCGAAGGAAAATAGAGTGTTTGCTGCGTAAAGGCGCGCATTCTCAGAGAAAAATAAATAGAGAGAGAGAGAGAGACGGAGGGGAGGAGGAGGATGAAATGGTGAAAAGGTAAGCTCGTTGGTAAACTCGCATACACTCGGACTAATGGCTACAAATTGATATAGCCGATGGAATAGTCGGAGGGAGAGAGAGAAACTCTATATCCGACGAAGTACAGGCCTTAATGGCCGATCTATCTAGCGTGTCAGATTCAGAGTCCTGCGAGGGATACTGACGAATAGAAAGACGAAGAGAGAGAGAGAGAGAGAGAGAGAGAGAGAGAGAGAGAAAGTTAGTGAGTGAGTGAGTGAGAGAAATAGAGGAGGGGGAGGGGGAGGGAGAGAGAAGAAAATAGATATAATCTATTTGCGGGCAAGAGTAAACTAGAGGGATGATTTAATCGTCTTCAATGTCGGAAATGCGGTGCAGACTGACCCTGGCGTTACTCCCCCGCACAATATTCCCAGTTCGTCGGCGTATTTACGAGCACACATACGTGTCACCTTTCGCCAAATACGACGAAGTTTGATTCATCCATTCATTCTGCAATTCGTCATGAAATGCAAAATGCATAATACATGATTTTATTACGCACTACTTAATACGACAGGCGATTGATTATAATTACAAATTAACGGTGTTTTCATTACAAAATACTTTTATAAATACATTTTGTATATTAGCGAGTGTCGGGAAACCTTAAAATCTAGGGCTGATTTTATAAAAAGTTTATAATAAACAAACCATACGACGAATGAACATTAATATGCCGTACTCAGCATTTTCCTAATCGATAAATACTAATTTGTACTTACTTAAATAATAAACTATTTAATATATTCATGCTCATTATCCATAAGTGAACAATTTAATCTTTGTTACAAATACAAGAACAAGCACATCGAATCATAATTTTGTCATAATGTAATGAAGAAAAATTTTGTAATAAATTATAAGGTCCGTAAATCGTAATGCTTAGCATCATTAATCCTCTATTACAGATATATTGATTTATATGCGCGCACACAGATTCATAATTCATAATTATGAGTAAAGATAGAATAAGATAGAATAGCAATTTTTACCAATAAGAAATCATGATAAAGCATTCAAAAGTTAATTATTTACATATATACGGCATATTGTATGTAAGCAATAAACAAGTAAAAGTGGCCAAAGTGTGCCCTTTTCATTTTCCCTTATTATACAGCAGCTGCTAATGGTAATGAATTTTACAGGATCGATAAACTTTCTTTCTTTCTTTCTTTTTCTTTTCTTTTTTTATTTATTTATTTTTTTTCTTTTCTTTTTTTTTTTTTTTTTTTAAGTAAACTTTAAAGATGTATGCAATATCATAAGAAACGACATCGATATCCCAAGAATCCAGATTGAAAATAACTATGTAACCGCGTGAATATTGGTGTCGGGTAGAGTACATCAATGGTCCTTAGAATATCATTGTTGACAAGTGCAAAATATCTACTATTTCTTTGAAATTAAGATATTATTTTAATAGCTCGATTATCATCAGCTCGCTACAATGAACAAAACACAATAAAAAAATACAAAAAAAAATCGTGCGATGCCGCAAGATCGATAAACGCCCCGAAATTATATAAACTCGATGGCTCTTATGTCACTTGATGGAGGCTCCGATTTCCACGGGGAAGCGGTGACTAAATGTCTGACACTATATACTTCTTACAACTTTGTTGAGTAGTTGGTAAATATTTAGATAGCATTCGCTAACCCAATTTGGCGTCAGCTGCATCATATCGACTAAAATAACGACTGCGATTAAATATGACGTATATGCGCTAAGAGAGCCGCTTGCTCCCGGTATTGCCAAGTGCGCATAACCAAGTGACTCCCGCTCCTTCTTCCTTCATTAATATAAGATAAGAATCGAATCCTCGGCTGCTAAGATTCTAAATCGGGCTTTGGAATTTTTGAAATTAACGTACGCCTCGCCGGTCCTCCTCAACCTAATGAGAAATTCGATCGAGCCAGCGGCTGATCCGTAAAAAATGGGCGTCGGTCGGTCGCCTGCATAATGTCTACCGTCGGGAGGATATTAAAAACAATATAGGCGGCAGCATGAATACAACGTCAGGGCAATATCGCATCCTTACGCTTAGACGTCACGAGGTTCTTCATGCATTATGGATTTCGCGGGTCCGACCTCGGGGAGCTCTCGAGGGTGAGATTCTCAAGCGAAGCGGGAAGAGCTAAGAAACCATGAATATACAATACTCGAGCATGCATAGAGATTCCTTCTTTCTGGATCAACTTTAATCACTTTGCGAAAATTCCTTTGCTATTTCGCCTTCTTGCCCGCCTATTTTCCGACCCCTCCCACTCGTCTCATCCTGCTCCATCTATTTCTCTTAAATTTTAGGGGGAAAGTTTGGGCAAATTGCGGATGAGAGAGAGAGTCGGTTAGAGAAAGTCGAGGAGGAGAAGTGGATCATAATACTGTATGATTTGGAAATCTGGAGGGGCCCGTGTCTACACTCGATAAAAGATTTGAGGAATATTCAGATGAGCTTCCTCTTGGAATACAAAATTTCATCTTATACACCTTGTGCTATTTAATAAGCTTTCTCCGACGATAAGATTTTAATCTGACCACTGAGTGGCGACAAGACAATATTATTGCCATTGACTATCATGGCTAGTGGCCTACAAAAAAAATTAAAAAAAAAAAAAAAAAAAAAAAAGAAAAAAAAAACATCAAAAAATATCAATTAATAAATCGATCCTAATTTAACGTACAATTATACTTGTTAATAATCAATACAGTGCGTTTAACATTTACCCTGTGGTCAGAAATGCTTTGGATGAGAATTTTTTTTAAAAAAAAAAGAGTGTCTTTATGTACAATGGATGTGAAACGTTTCGCTCAAAGTAAATTTGTAATTTGATGACCGATCCTGACAATTTTTAACGTGCGCTATGAATTAAGGGTGCAAAAATTTTACCATCATTTTTTACATTACGACGAGGGGCGGTGGGGGGGATGAGGGGTGGGGGAAAAATGATGAAACAACATTGATTTATACACGCAGTTTTGCGGTAAAAAGTGAAATTGACAGCTTGTTAAACGAGTCAGCTGGACTTTTGTGTCGTCTAAAGGAAACTCGCGTGTAAAAAAAAAAAAAAAAAACAGTCGTTGAAGGATTAACCGATTTAAAAATAACGGCTTGGAGCATTAATTTTGACGAGTAAGATTGTTTCGGTTGGCACTTTAAATATGAAATAACACACGTTGAAAGATAATTTTTACGTTTAATAAGCACATTTTTTTCCACGGATAATCTGTGACAATGATATATATCACTTACACACTACTACAACAATTATATAAGACTTTTATCCTTTCTCATTATCGTTAATTTTGTACCACTCGATGATTTCCGTGTCGTAGTCATTTGAACCGATCTCATTTAGAGGCAGTTTCGTTAAAATATTATCGAGACCCTTTTATACAAACAAATAAAAAAAAAAAAAGAAAATCGGATATAATCGGTTTATCAAATACCATTTAGACAATATTTGACACTAGTTGTAATGGAATATTAAATTATTATTATTATCACTTACGCGACCCCAATTAAATTAGAACTGAATACGTAGTGGTGAGAAACTTAACTTGGATTTATGTAAACAATGAATAGATTCGTAGTTGCAATTTCATTTTAACCAGATTGTAGCAAACTTCCACCACGGCTATTTGAAATTCAAACTCTGAAAATCGTAATGCCAAAGTTATTACTACTAAAAATGCTACTAATTTTCAGGATATTTCAAAACTTATACTAGAATTCCACATCGACATTAACAGTCGAAATATGTGTTTTACGCCCATGTTGAATTCGACAATTTGTATCCTTCGATATTTATTTCTCCGATAAATGTGCTCGTTATAATTTATAGTTGGATAAATTGTTGTGGAATTGTAGAAATCGTTAAATCAGTGATGATATATTTATTGGCGAAGTATTAATACGAGTAATACGAGCTGCAAAGTCTTCGAGTTCTTCCGGAACAGTCAACGTGCTTATTCAAAAAAAAAAAAAAAACAAAAAACAAAAAAAAAAATTGTTTTTCAATTTTGAGTGAATGTGGTGCCTCGTTACTTTAACTCAATCGAATTTCAAAATTCAAATTCATATTGATTTTATAAGGGTTTCGTGATTTTTCCGTTAAGAACGTTTAACCTGTTAAATACATAATCAACCATTGAGCATCCTGGTGAAATGCTTTCTCGCCCAGTGCGATGTTCGCTTATACGTTCCGAAAGAATGACGCGCCATTCTTGACAATTTCGACGAAAATGAGAGAAGTCACACGCACACGCACACAGATCTAGTCCAGAGCGGCTGACTGACGATAAATATGAAAGGGAGGAGTGTTTGGGCTTCCATTCGCCTATTAACATGCGAATCCATCCTTGGAATATTGCCCCCTTCCTCTCACCCACCGCGCTCCTCTCAACATCCCATCCTCCCTTCCCATCTAACGAAACTCATACAAGCACGGCTTTTTCGCTTTCCGAGCCCCTCCCACTTCAGCTCCCTCCACGAGACGCCTTTACTACTACGCTTGTGCGTCCGTCACTTTCCTCTATTCGCTTTTTCGGAAATCCTTGCCCGTTCCATCCGCGCCCTCGGACTTTTTCTTAACTGGGCATCCCGAGGAACGAGTGGCTCTTCGACCATTGTCGAACGGTATATACTCCTCCACCTTTGCATCTGATTTGTCTCTCGGCCATTACCATGTCTTCGTATCTCCATCTCTCTCTATCTCTCTCTCTCTCTCTCTCTCTCTCTCTCTCTCTCTCTCTCTCTCTCTCTCTCTCTCTCTCATTCACGCATGCAATTAGGGCGATTAGCCGGTATTCGTGTATAGCTTAATGCGTGATAGCGCGATTAAGCGAGGCAGCAGCTTTGTAGGATGCCCGCGTTCGATAATAGTAAACATGTATTACCGAACGAGCCCTCGGCAATTAATTTCCCTCCCCAAACTTTCCCTATCAACGGCTTAAAACCATCCGCGAGTGCGAGAGAACAGTCTATATTCCGACAAGAGCGACGACGATGGGCGAATGGAGGTCGGTTGTTCGTCGAGTCCGCGATATCGTATGGTCAGCGAACTTCCCGAATATCCGTGAAAACCATCCCATCGTGGCAAGGAGGTCCCACTCGCTTCCTAAAACCTCCCTTCCTCGTTCTTTGGCTACCGCCTCCGTCAGCGGCCGGCGTGACGGGCTGTTGAGGGGTTATGGGAGTGAGATGGTGTGGGTGGAAGGGGGTTAGCACCGAGACCGACGTCATAATCGATCGTCTTTTATTAAAGTGCGCCAGATGGCGCGCGAGCGCGGAGGAGGTGCCCCTGGTAGGGGGAGGGTCGGCCCCCGAGGAGCCGTGTGGAGGGCTCGATTTTCGAGCGGCGCACTTTTTTATTCCGGCTTTATTGATTTCCTCTTCTTCCTTTTTCTTCTTCTTCTTCTTCATCATCATCATCATCATCATCATCTTCTTCTTCTTCTTCTTCTTCTTCTATTTCTTCTTCTTTTTTTTTTTTTTTTTTTTTTTGGTTTTTTGGTTTTTTGGTTTTTTGTTCCATTTCGTTGTTTTTGTCGGTCGCTTTTAAAGGCTCGCCGACGGTGACGTTTACTTGGTGCTTTTGTTGTCGATGCGCGGGGACGCAACGCTACGATCACCCCCGCGAAAATTAAGGCCGAGTGCTCGGGCGACAGCTGCCGCGGCACTGCCAAAGGGTTCGTCGTTCGCAATGGATACGCAATAAAGCGTATGGAGCATGGAATGGAGCATGGAATGGAGCATGGAATGGAGCATGGAATGGAGCATGGAATGGAGCATGGAACGGAGCACTTCATTACTACTGCGAACGATATTGATAGCATTTTGTAGCGATTTTTCGTCGATAAGAGCAGCTATTGACGGCACGAGTACGTAAACGATGTTGAGTGGAAACTATAACAATTGAAAACTTGTACGCAGTTGAGTTGGCCATAACTTGCCGATTTCCAAAACTTTATTTACTTATTATGAAATTCAACGTCACGGTATTCCGAACCTCTGTTACTTTCATCTTATTTAACGGCATTTTCATTTTACGATGAACGATTACAAGTCCGCAAATAAATAACTGCACGCCCCCATCCATATTTCAATTGACATTAAAAAAAAACTTGATTTGGATATACTACGCTCGATCATTCAGCTGTCGTTTATTTATTTCTAAGTGACATTTTTATTTTAGTTTACTACATAATAATAAACGGGAAGTCTTTAACTTGTCGAGTCGGAGTGGTCAGATCTAATGGACTGCACTGCAGCGTCGAATCAAGAAAATAAAATATTATTATAATTTCCTAATATTATACGCTATTATAATGAGACTTTATTAGATGTTTCGTACTTCTAAGTTTCATACATATTGATCATTAATTTCATCTGATCAAATAAATATTGATGTACTTGCATTATGTATTTTTTTCACATATATGATATTTAAATTGTTACGCCATTGTTGAATCGAATTGTCGAATTGATAATGACAGATTGACATAATCGATAATGTTATCGGGGAAAAAACCAACTAAAGATAAAATCGTTTAATCGAATGAGATGTGGACGGAATTTATGTATTTTTAAATCAAAAAAAAAAAAAACTCGTAGCTGCCAATGAAGGAAAATGAAATTTACAATGCGATGGAAACTAAAAATTCTTTCGCCTCATAATTTCGTACTTAAAAATTTTACGAAAATTCAACAAATCATCCCAAGAAGACTTTTCCTTCCCGGGCCTCCTAATTCCCAGCGCTTAGCGCCATTCTCCACGAGAACGGTCTGCTACCTCTCTACTACCCTTTTCTTCTTCCGTCTCCCCCTCCCCGCCACCGACCATGGACCAACGCTGACTGCAGCCAATCGCTTAACGATTACTCGCTCTCTCACTCTATAACGCATTTCCAAATGCGAACGTTATATTAAAGCCACGCACGCCTCCTCGGTGAACCGCTTGGGTGGAAAGGGTGCCCGAAAAATAAAAGATCGAGACGATTAGGCTGACTCTGGGGAACTTTACTTATGAATTCACAATCAAAAGCTCAGCGAGCTTTAAAGAATGTATTTTAAAGTACCGAGATTGTAATTTTTAGCACGAGACTTTGACACTTTTCAAAACTTCTTACCTCGCCGCTTAATTCTTTAATTCGCTCGCCTATCTCTCATTTCTTCTTTCGTTTTTTTCGTTTTGTTTTTTGTTTCTCATTTTTTGATCTTCTTGACCAAAAGGTATTCACGTACATAGCTTTGATAGTATATCGAGCCTTGAAAAATCTTCAAGTCGTGCTATCCCGGAAGAGACATATGGCCACGGAGCCTCTAAAACTTTAAGCACTGCTGGGCTTAATCGTTCGAAATTCTTAGATAGAGAAGGGAACATTCGACTCTCGACCCTGAGCGCAATCGTCTACGGATTTTCTCCCGATGCCAATCATCCCAATTGCCGAAAGAGAGGAGCCGCAAAGCCAATAGATCCATCGGTCTGTTATTGAATCGAAGCCACGGGTGCTGCGCGTGAAAATGAACATCCGACACTCGAATGCGCCATCGCTGGCAGGATCCTCGAGAACTCTCGTGCGTTCGAGGGTGCCGCGAGAAGGATAAGGCGACTCGCGACAGCCACACCCGAGACGGATAATCGCGCATTATCGCCGGCCCCGCAGGCAAATGACGCCGGAGCCGAGGATCCCTCGAGTACGTCGCAGGGCTCAACGAGGAGGGACGGCTGACTATGAGATTAAATTCCCGCTTGCGCCTCCTTATGGTGATTTCTTTCTTTGGCGATTGCTCTATAAGGGAATCGCGAGCATTGCTCGGAAGTATTGTGCCGCGCCCTTTTCTTTTTTCCACTGCTGAGACTTAAGAGCTGGACATTAATTAATTAAAGCGTTTTCAATTAGGCCTACGACGTCTTTGAATTGGATACTTTATTCGAGTTTCGCTTACATCCACGATTCACCATCTACCTCTCTCTCTCTCTCTCTCTCTCTCTCTATCTCTCTCTCTATCTCTCTCTCTCTCTATCTCTATCTCTCTCTCATATATATATATATATATATATATATATATATATATTATTCTTCTCCTCCAAACTTTCATTCGATATTGTGAAATGCATCGCTGCATCTGCATACTTTAGATGTGGCTTTTCTCGTTATCCTTGCCACTCTTTTACTACAAACGAAGATAATATTATTGCCGTTTAAATGACAATTACCACGTGTTGAGAAATAAACCATATACCTTTCTTCCTCTTCCTTTGCTTCCTCTTTATTATAAAGCAATAAAATTAAATATCCGTGCTTTAAGAACTACAATAATGGACTCTCGTTTTACCGATTTACGATACATTTGAAATTATAGTGTATCGTCTACAATTTCATTTGCTAGACGAGTTTTGTTAAAACTTTATTACGGAAAATAAAGCGCAAGCCAGTTGATTTTCCTGTCGACTATATAATACGAAAGTTTATAATAAGTATGAGTATTTTATTTTCTTTATCCATTGTGTAATTATTGATCAATGGTTTGGCCTCATTGTTAGCGAACGTCAATTTTCAGCGATCCAAGGATAAAAAAAAATGTCACGAACTTTTATCAGAATGTCCGAGTCAAAATTAATAAATGCTATTGTGCAATTGCTTAATATATTTTAATATATTTAGTACTTTGTACATCGTGATCGTAACATATCCTTAAACTTGGTGATATTAAATCCGTCAAGAAGAGATTAATAATCGTTCCTCCGATCCAAATTGACGTTTACGAATTAATCACACACCGTATCGATAAAGTATGCTTTGTCTTTCATTTTATAACCACAGCTTATTCAAGAAATACCGTCCTTTACTCATGACAATCATTGTCGGATCGAACATAGTTTGAGTTTGACGATGACGTTCTTTTTTTTTTATTTTGTTTTTTGTTTTTTTTATTTATCCAATGCTTTTATTAAATACGATAACTCTAATGTTTCGAATCCATTATCGTTCTACACTGTTATCGTTAGCGCCCAGTTGGGCGTATTATCTTTGAATTTACAACATGCAAAATTCTGTATAATTAATGCCAATTTATGCTAAATGACAGTTCATTAGAGAGCAAAAAAGTATAATAAGTCTTCATTATAGTTTCCTACGGGTGCAAAGTGAGAGCGTAAAGGAAAGAGCGGCAAACTAGCAGAAACAAAACAAAATGGTATTTCGTGAGAGAAATGGCTTTACGTCTAATTACTCGACTATTGCCTTATCGATTTTATGAATAATAAGTAAAGATTGATTGATTAATATGTTTAATTAATAAAAAAAAAAAAAAAAACATTTGTATTTCAACAAATACGTTAATTCACAATTGGCCTGATCTTTTAATTAAAAATACAAGAATTTTAATACAGACACACATTTCATTATATTGAATGAAGCCAAATGTATGTAACATTATAGAAGTATAAGCATTCCTAACAATGAGAATAATAATTAATAGTTGTTAATTTTATTTGAGCTAATAACATTTGAGCTAACAACTTTTAATGTATTTAGCAACTACTTTTATGATGCTTATGATTTTATAATCATAAGTACTCAACATGTTTAAATTGTCTTTCTGTATGTTTAGGGCGTGGGTGTGGGCGTAGATTGAGTATGTGTGACAAAGCAGAGAATGAAGTGAGGGAGAGAGCGAGATAGGGGTGAATGTGCGTGCGTGCGTGCGTGCGTGCGTGCGTGCGTGTGTGTGAGAAAGAGAGATTAAGTATAGAGGTGGTCTAATTATAAGTTAAAAGCCATATTTTAAATATAGATCTAATTTAACGTACACTGATAAGATTTCTAATTAAATTCTAAATAAAGTGAAGCAAAGAATAAAATAAACACTTATCCTAGAAATTTTATTTTTTAAACTTCTCAAAAATCTTTTCACGCACTATACACGTTGTAACGTATAATGAATATACCAAGACCATATAATGTGTTTTAATTAAATAAAGTTTTTCAAATAATTTTCGCTCGTACTTTCATAATGTAATACGCATCTAAAGTTGGTAAAAAGTCATTTTAGTTATAAAAAGTCAAGTTTAGTAATTTCATATTTTATGTTATTTGTTATTTTTATTTTTTTTTTTTTTTTTTTTTTTTTTTTTTTTTTTTTTTTTTTTTGTTTTTGTTTCTTTAAAAGCTTAATCAATTTTACCGCATTGAAATTAAAATTTCACCAGATATGATCTTAAGATCTCGGTTGAGAGTAAAAGTAAATCAGTGCTTATTTTTTTTATAGAAAAGCATAATTAACAGAATGTCGTAATCGAACGTGCGGCGTAAATTTAAGCAAAAAGTAATAATAAACACTTCAGCCGACAGCCAACAGCCAAACGCTCGCGCAAGAACCTTCGAGCTAAAGCATAATAAACGAAGAAGAAGAATGGAGTCTTCTATTATATTAGGCTAATTGCATCGCTAGACTTGTCGTTCCAATTCATTAGTCGCTCCTGCATAATTCATCATATCGATGAGACATAGTAGAGAGTGTAAAATCCTGTGCTCCTGATACAGTTTGCCAAGATGAATGGTCCAAGTTACTCGAGGCGTGCGGAGGAAGGAGTTGAAGGGAGTGAAAATGTAAGCGGACTCGCGTGCGCGGAGGAAATACTTTTCCTGGCGATTTAACTTGGCGGAAAAGCATCGAGGCCGTTGGACTATTACGTGTGGGAGCTTATACACACACACACAAGCGGCTTTGTTACTTTTGTTAGCTGCGGCTCATTCTCTCTTTCTCTCTTAGTCTGCCGCTGACGGTTCAATCAATCACAACTCAACACTTGTATTCGATGTATACATGTGCAATATCGAATGCAAGGAAAGAAGAGAACAATTTCAAAAATTTCCGTACCCTGCGACCGAGTTTCACTGCCTAAATATTAATAATTATAAGGCATCCCTTGTGTTTTTCATGAGTTGTTGCCGTTGTTTTTTTTTTGTTGTTGTTTTTTGTTTTTTGTTTTTTGTTTTTTTTTTCCAAGCATTACAAGCTTACTCAATTCACAAGCGACTTTACGTATTTTTTTAAATTTAATATCTTCGAAAGAAGTTGAAATGTACCCTAAGTGTGAATATTTAGATCTGTAAAAGATATTTCTACATTCTAAATTATCAATACGATGTCATACGAATAATTTACTTTCATGTATTTTCATTGTTAAGAGTATTTGCGATTCGTCCACAATATGACAAATACATATCGTGAACTTTATATCGATGTAATAATTGATAAGACAATGAATTTTTTATACAAATATTATAGAATCTATTAATAATTTTGACTTAATGAACTGATGAGGATTTAATTTATAATAATAATTATCAATATTTTCAACAAACTTTGCAGCAATTGAGGCATACACATTTCTTTAGTAATTTACTTGTTGTTATTACAACGAATTTAAATACAATAAATTCGTACTCATTCGCTGAAAATTGCTATTTCTCCTTATTGAATATGTACCAAATATATCCGTTCTCAATGTGCGCCGCTAATTTTGATCATTTTTTTGCTCTTTTATCATTCTTTCCTTTTTCATTTGGCTTCTAAGGCTTTGCGATGAAAGATAAAAACGTAAGGTTAATTTCAAAGTCTCTGTGTTATCATAATGAAGGGCCCTGAAATTCATATTGATATGGAAATGCCTAAATAAATGGGATGCGTCGAGAGAGAGAGAGAGAGAGAGAGAGAGAGAGAGAGAGAAAAGGCAAAGGGACCATAAGAAATAACGCCGTGTTTGTTGAGAGGACGAATTGCCTCAAAATTAGCAAATATAGAAGATAATAGTCAGAAAAAATGAATCGGTAAATTGACCATCGGTAAATATAATCCAATTTTGCAAGCATCACGCACAAAGAATTAATTCTCACTTGATTGATCGCTCGAGTATTCTATCTTTAGGTGCATAAGAATAATTTTTCTGACGATAAAACCGAACTAGCAAGCGGAACATCGATGCCCAACTCGATAATGTAAATGCACTAATTGCATATATACGAAGAAAATATTATCCTTCGAATTGAAAACTCGGTGCATCCACAGTGCATTAAAAGGCCATAAATTTCAAATTCAGCCCTTTCTTCGGGAATATCGTGAGGAGAAAGGCGAGTGAAGTAAGGCGTCGTCGCGGCGTCGCGTTAGGCGCGAGAAATCCGTGGTGTCGCGGGGTTGGCGAGTGTGGCGGTGAACGACGACGAAGACGGATGGGGGCAGGGGGAGTTCGGGTCCCACCCTCGAGAACGAGAGGGTGGCGCATTACAGAGGGTGTCAAACGCACGCGACCGACACGCGTCGAAATGAAAATTCGGGAAGCTGCTTAGGTAAGTCGATTTTCTCTCGGCTCGTGAACGCTTTGTCTACAGGCCTCTTTTGCCGACCCTCTATTACTCCCCCCCCTCTCTCTCTCTCTCTCTCTCTCTCCCTCCCCCCCCCCCCCCCCTCCTCACCTTATAACGATGATTTGAATAATCACTATTACAATTTATTGCTATTAATCGCGCACAGTCGAGTGGTGTTCGTTGGCCCTTAACCCCTTTGACGATTGCCAAGTCTCGAAGTAATCGGCTCGTTTCGTTTGATAATCTACGGAGTTATTTTGACTCGGTGATTACTGATCATCAGAAGAGATAATTTTTCTTGATCATCGTAGGTCGATCATCTTTTGAAATAATACGTTTTGTAAATTAGTAAAAGTATTGTTTGAAATTCATATAAATTCATGATCAATTATAGCCAATTAATACTATCTAATGCTGCACGCTTTCTAGTGAGCAGTATATTGTCAAATAATTATTCTTATGAAAATATAAACATTTCTTTATGAAAATGTAACGTTTAAAATTAACTCGCGTTTACATTCTCTTAATAATGTATTGCATTAAATTTTTTTTTTTTTTTTTTTTTTTTTTTTTTTTTTTTATACAGATTTTATTCTATTCACTATAATTTACTTATGTTATTTACTTATTATATTAATTCATAATTTTTCCAATTGCACACGTGCATATTAATAAAAATAAGAAAATCATGTAGTATTTTATATGATAGGGATTAAAATTATATTTCAGAATATAATTCATGGATATGATTTCGATACAATCTGACATGAGTATTTATGACTATTACAGTAAAACTTTTACATCATTTATTGAATTGGAAATTTCTTTAATAGTGATGTCGTCTTTTTTTTCTTTTTTTTTTAAATTTGTTGCCATACCTTTTGACATCCAACATAGACATTAACAAAATTCTACTATAAAACAATAATCAATTTGACTGACATTCTTATATGATAACAAAGATAAAGTACTTAACTTCAAATGCAAATGAACGAAGAAATATTGATTTAGTAAAAAATCAACTCGTACTATTAAAGTAATGTATATTGTTATTTTGTTATACGAGCTCATAAATTTTCCGCTTATTGATCTCTTTCTATGTATCAACCGTAAATTTAAAGCTTTTTCATTTAACTTACATTGTCCATTGCTTTGCTCAGGACATAGAAATCAACAAAGTTAAGAATTTCCGCAATAATTTTTACACTTCGTAACATACCAGTGTTAGCCAATTTTAAACATTAATAAATGTTTAAGTGATTAAAATGTTTATGAAATTGACACGAATCATTTGAAATGTACATATAATTAAATTCAAAATTAAGTTCTTTTTGTACAAGCAAATAATATTATATTTGATAAATTAAATACTAAAATCGGCCATCAAAAACAAACGGACTAATTAACATTTTTCATTAAAAAGATGGCAAAAGATGATAAAAATTGATTAGTTAAAGTATATTTAAATAATGTAAGTAATGTTAAAATGTAATAATATCTTTAGCATGATTTTATTTTTAATTTTAATTCTTTTGAATATTATCGATATTTCATATTTTATTAAATTTACGCTATGATTGCTAAATGTAAATTATAATATTTTTCATTCTCATTAACCAGTTTACTCTATTGCTCTATATAAACAAAAATCGATATTACATTTATATTTATAATGTTTTCTTGATATTAAATGAAAAGAAAAAGCCATATATATATATATATATATATATATTTCAGTAAAAATACAACGGATTTTAAAAAGTAATGTGAAAATAAAATTTTTTTATTATTATTAAATTACTAAAGTCGTAATTTATAATTTTAATACCAATTTTAAAATGATCATAAAAATAGTATTGATCTAACCATAGGCTAAGAGAGCAGCATTTTCAAATTATTACTTACACTGCTTCTCTCTCTTTGTTTATAAATAAAAAACTCCAATGAAATTTTCGCTTCGTATTATATATAATCTTTATTGAATAAATCGAAGATGAAGATGTGTAAATTCACAGAAGCACATGTTGGTAAGTAATTCAAATTCCCTCAATTCCCAATGGCTCGTTTAGAGAGAGGGATAAAGAACACAACGTTGATACGGGGAATTCGATTATGGTAATTTTCTGTCGTCCTCTTCAACATAAACCGATGAAAGGGAATGTAGGGTTAGAAACCCAATAAATAGAAGAGTTTCAGTCTATACATGCAGCTTTAATGCCTCTATTGATTTCACACGACAATCCTATTGTATTTGACTTGTGACTTTAATATAATACAAGCTTGCAATCTTATATATATATATATATATATATATATATATATATAAGTGTATGTATATATGTATGTAAAAATTAGAAGTCAATTGCCGATAAGAAAGAGTAGGAACTTTTAATTAGGTTATTTTCATTCTTCAAATGACTTTGAAGAAAGTATTTCTTCACATTGATTTTAAAGGCGAGAGCACATTGACCTTACTTAAATTTGACTTTTGGGGTAGAAAAGGCACAATCATTTTAAGAATTTGATAATATGCACTATTGCACTTATACAAGAGCAAAAATATAATCTCATTTTCACAGCGACTCGATGCCACGCATTAGGATAGCCGTGAAAATCACTCACACGAGACATATTATTATAAAGATCGATCATTGGTGCTTCGCAGGTGAAGATCTGGTTCCAGAATCGGCGTATGAAGTGGCGCAACAGCAAGGAACGCGAACTCCTGGCGACGGGTGGCTCCCGCGAGCAGACCCTACCCAACAAGAACAATCCGAATCCGGACCTCAGCGACGCGGACGGCGACAGGCAGCGGATGGACCTGAGCGACGCGAGTCCTCTCACCAGCCCCCAGAGGCCGGAGGATCACAGTGACAACGAGGACGATGAGGAGATCAACGTCACGTGATAAAATGTCGAGGGACGCGTCCTCCTCGACAGGCGAGCGGCCTAAATTTAATTAATCGGCGGTTGTAGAATCGATTGTGCCGCTGAGGTGGGACGGATTAGTTTTGGGGAGGAGGGCCAGGAGGTCGTTTACGCGTATACGACGTATACGACGTTGGAGAAGACGTATAATTCGTAGCTCGGGCCCGGCCGACCACCGACCGCCCGTACTCTCCTCCCATTATCATCGACAATCCCGAGCGTCGCATTGGTTAGCTCGGGCCAAGGGTGATCCTGAGAAGACTCTCACTGGAGTAGGCATGCATTTATCAGCGATAAATGTAGCGCAGTTAAACGTAAATGTGGCCATTTATCGGTGTATTTAAGTGGCTCGGGCGTTAAGCGGTTACGTAAATTTCATGAGACTTGGTCTGGATGTTATTGGTGAGTCCGGTGGGGTTGGGGGGGAGGGGAGGGGGGGAGAGGCAACGACTCGAGGTAATGTTTTCTTGATATTAAATGAAAAGAAAAAGCCATATATATATATATATATATATATATTTCAGTAAAAATACAACGGATTTTAAAAAGTAATGTGAAAATAAAATTTTTTTATTATTATTAAATTACTAAAGTCGTAATTTATAATTTTAATACCAATTTTAAAATGATCATAAAAATAGTATTGATCTAACCATAGGCTAAGAGAGCAGCATTTTCAAATTATTACTTACACTGCTTCTCTCTCTTTGTTTATAAATAAAAAACTCCAATGAAATTTTCGCTTCGTATTATATATAATCTTTATTGAATAAATCGAAGATGAAGATGTGTAAATTCACAGAAGCACATGTTGGTAAGTAATTCAAATTCCCTCAATTCCCAATGGCTCGTTTAGAGAGAGGGATAAAGAACACAACGTTGATACGGGGAATTCGATTATGGTAATTTTCTGTCGTCCTCTTCAACATAAACCGATGAAAGGGAATGTAGGGTTAGAAACCCAATAAATAGAAGAGTTTCAGTCTATACATGCAGCTTTAATGCCTCTATTGATTTCACACGACAATCCTATTGTATTTGACTTGTGACTTTAATATAATACAAGCTTGCAATCTTATATATATATATATATATATATATATATATATATAAGTGTATGTATATATGTATGTAAAAATTAGAAGTCAATTGCCGATAAGAAAGAGTAGGAACTTTTAATTAGGTTATTTTCATTCTTCAAATGACTTTGAAGAAAGTATTTCTTCACATTGATTTTAAAGGCGAGAGCACATTGACCTTACTTAAATTTGACTTTTGGGGTAGAAAAGGCACAATCATTTTAAGAATTTGATAATATGCACTATTGCACTTATACAAGAGCAAAAATATAATCTCATTTTCACAGCGACTCGATGCCACGCATTAGGATAGCCGTGAAAATCACTCACACGAGACATATTATTATAAAGATCGATCATTGGTGCTTCGCAGGTGAAGATCTGGTTCCAGAATCGGCGTATGAAGTGGCGCAACAGCAAGGAACGCGAACTCCTGGCGACGGGTGGCTCCCGCGAGCAGACCCTACCCAACAAGAACAATCCGAATCCGGACCTCAGCGACGCGGACGGCGACAGGCAGCGGATGGACCTGAGCGACGCGAGTCCTCTCACCAGCCCCCAGAGGCCGGAGGATCACAGTGACAACGAGGACGATGAGGAGATCAACGTCACGTGATAAAATGTCGAGGGACGCGTCCTCCTCGACAGGCGAGCGGCCTAAATTTAATTAATCGGCGGTTGTAGAATCGATTGTGCCGCTGAGGTGGGACGGATTAGTTTTGGGGAGGAGGGCCAGGAGGTCGTTTACGCGTATACGACGTATACGACGTTGGAGAAGACGTATAATTCGTAGCTCGGGCCCGGCCGACCACCGACCGCCCGTACTCTCCTCCCATTATCATCGACAATCCCGAGCGTCGCATTGGTTAGCTCGGGCCAAGGGTGATCCTGAGAAGACTCTCACTGGAGTAGGCATGCATTTATCAGCGATAAATGTAGCGCAGTTAAACGTAAATGTGGCCATTTATCGGTGTATTTAAGTGGCTCGGGCGTTAAGCGGTTACGTAAATTTCATGAGACTTGGTCTGGATGTTATTGGTGAGTCCGGTGGGGTTGGGGGGGAGGGGAGGGGGGGAGAGGCAACGACTCGAGGCAGCTCGATTTTGTAAATATAGTGTCGCGTTCGGTCTTGGATGTAATTGGCGAAATTTGTTTATGGAATCGGTAGTGGCGAAGCTAACTGTGGTGAAATAATGAAGCCCATGAAGTATATTGTGAGCCCGTTATTTTTAATAATTATTTATTGCGAAGACAACTGCTTTTACAAAGTTGTACAAAGTAATCGAGGCGGACGAAAGTTCGGCGACAATTGTTTGCAAATTGAGAATTGAGGCGATCGATTCTCGATGTAGAATGAAATACTTTACTCGCTTGGGTGGAAATTATTTATACCATGCTAATTTAAATATCATAGAAGGCATTTTATTACTTATCGATTTTCGTGTTTTAATAATGGTACTTTCCAATTACGATGGCAGTCTTTGAAAATATATTCAAAATGTAGCTCGCGATGATATTGTCGAGAGTGACGATTTAATTTAACATTTATAGTTAGGCCGAACTTAAAACTGTGATTATTATCGAATTATAAGAGACGACGATACGTTTTCCTTCCATTGTATTGCTCGATTATCGCATTAAATGTTTATGAAACCAATGATAAATGATTCTTTCGCTACTCTATCTAAATCCAAAATGATGCATAATATAAAGTTTAAGTATTCCGTTGCTTCACGGACGCTATGTAGAATGATATTATAATAATAATAATAATAATAATAATAATAATAATAATAATAATAATAATAATAGTAACAACAACAACAACAACAACAACAACGTGCGTAGCGATATTAAACGAAACTTTTACTTCTTGAGCTTAAAGATCGATGACACGATACACTGTTCAATTGTTTGCTGTAATTCAATGAAATACATTGGTACTTGATTGCATCTTACAAAAATGACGTTACTTTTTCAATTTATACATTAAATTTCAATATTCTTTCTTTTAAAGATGGCGAATTATGAAGAATAATCAATGTTTTTTTTTTTTTTTTTTTTTTTTTTTTTTTATCAAGTAATATCGATAATTTGGCGTCTATACGAACAATCGGTATGGCAAGATAATTCCATAAATATCATTGAATATTGAAATTCAATTTACATTTATTCCTTATGATCTTGCAAATATTTCTCTAATCTTTATTATTATTAATTATTACCATTAATATGAATTACTATTATTTTTACAATTATCCTTATTATTATTAGGATTATGATTATTATTAATGTACATTCAAGTAACTGGAGTATTAAATAATCTTCGACATCATTCCGTTAACGTATTATAGTAGTAACTCGCTTTTAAAATCGCTCGTTTAAATTATTTTATATTGAATTATAATTCTCACTTTAATAAGGAAATATCAATTTTTATGCTATTTACTCGTAATTTCTTATATAATAATCGATCAAATTAAAATTATGATTACTTTGTTCAACAATGCTTTAAAGCTTTAAAATTACTAAATCAGTATGACGTGTTATTTAATAAAATAATATATTAATCATATATGCATTTGTTTTTTATTCTGAAATTCTTCATTTTATTAATTTGTATCGTGTTATCACATCATCTTTACATACTATTTAAGAAAATGGTGTAAACATAAATAGAAACGATATTCTTGGATAGTATACGAAGTATCTGTGATAATTAAATAATATATATTAAAGTAAAAGAGAGTTTAGCCTTTTTAATAATTTTATCCAATAATAATATTTGTGTACGAAACAATGTGTTGAAAAAATACTTTCACACAAGATGATAGTCATAAATTTTGAATAGCCACGAAATACTTATTGGATAATTCGATTTTTACAATGTTAAATTCTAGTTGAACGTTGAAAATCATAATTAACCTAAAAAACTTTCTTTAAAGCACTACGATAACAAAATATGGAACTATAGAAAATTAAGACATTAATTTCGCTACATTAATGGCCCGTTCGTGCAATCGATTCTATATTACTAAATCAATCGTAAATTGATATGAATTTTAAAATAGATAAATTGTTAAAATGGCATGAAACAAGAGAATTTGTATAATATAGTTATATCAGAGGGCTTGAATTGCATTGATTATTGTGATTTCAATTACATAAAAGGAAAATACTATTTATATCTTTCCAAACATTTCGACTTAAATGTTTCCAATGCAATTCGATGGAGACTATGTTTTCAAAAAAAAAACAAAAAAAAAAACAAAAAAAAAACAAAAAAAAACAAAAAAAAAAAAAACTAAAGTGACTTTGTTTTTTCTAAGCCAAAGTACGTTTATGAATGCAACTTAGCGATTGTAATATATTGTAATTAGTCATTTGATGTATCAGTGGAAAATTTCAGTTAAAAAGGAATTTTTCTGGTATCAATAATAATTATTGTTAAGTCATGAATCGTAAAGGATATACGTATAAGTATGACTGTATTACGAAAACGTGCGAAATTTAAAAATGTAATTGTAATTGTATATATATATATATATATATATATATATATATATATATATATAAATATAATTACAATAATATATAATAGTAAATTACATGTAATATAATATAATAAAATTATTCAAAATGCGAAATAATCAGAAGTTTTATTTGAAATTTAACAAATATTTCTTCTTATGTAAATAAGGGATATTTAATGAAGTAAAACTAAAATAACAGATTATTATTTATTATTCGAGAAAATTATTAGTTACTTTTATTAATTTATCGCTTGCTATCTGCTTGAAAAACAAAAACTCTTTCTTATTTCTAATCGGTCTTATTAAACTATGTGTAAAATGTTCTATTTACAGCTTTATTGTATTTTTTTTTTTTTGTTTTTTTGTTTTTTTTTTTTTTTGCTTTTAATAATTGACTTTTCAGACAGTCACATAACGATAATTTTATTTTATATTTTAATAGAGCCTAGTCAATAATGATTTGCATCCCGATAAAAACAATGAGCTATATTAAATAGTCAATGGAATTTGATTAAAAATTTCTTCGATATAGTGATAAATTCAATTCGAATATTGATTGACATGGAAATTGATCTTTCTAAAAATTGCAATTAATGATGTTTTCAATAATCATATATTACACGTAACAAGACATCCTGAGTCCTCCTATGTAATCCATCATTACAGCGGCCACTGACAAATAAGGTATCTGTACTACAGTACTTGAGTGACAGTTGGTATTTTTAGTTTATTAGAATGGGAAAAAAAAGACGTAATTTGAGAGTACTCTTTCGTATTATCATTAATCATATTAAAATGTAAAAAAAAAAAAAAAAAAAAAATTGATGTTTTCATTTGCAATTCCAACGTAATATGTTATATTGCAAAATACATGACAAGTTGAGTATATTTTAAAACATATAAATTTTCCAAAAACATATTATATATTCAACGCGTTACAAAAGCATGAAAAGTGACATTAATAATATTGTATGGCTTAAATTTTGCAAATTTTGCAGAAACATTAATTTTTGGACAAAATTAAGCACAAGATTATAATCATTTACAATTAATTTCATTAATTTAATAAAAGTTTGAAGTTTTGCAATAACTAAAACCTTACATTTCCACGTTTTCATTACTCTTACTCAATTTGTAAGAATTTTCAGTTAATATAAATGTGTACGCGCGCGCGCGTGTGTGTACGTAATTAATTTTTTTCTTTAAATGACACAATATCGAATTGATGATCTATGATCATCGATGTTAAACGAGAATCGCGTAATCAATATTAGAGTTAAAATTGTATTGCAATGAAATTCTTCAGTGAAATCTTAGTTAATGTTTTAATAAATGCTCATCTATAAAGTTATAAATAAGAATCTAATGTACAATGAAATAATCGTGCAATGATTGTCGAAATAAGCATCGTACATTATCATCATTACATTTGTCTTATAATCGACATTTATACGCGATTCATAATACTCCATATGTAAATGTAACATCATTCTTCAATACGATGTCCTCGTTTATTCCTCTATGATCAATTTTCTTTTTCTTTTTTTTTTTTTTTCTTCTTTTTTTATGGTTCTATTTCAAATTGGTCGTTTATGTCATCCGCAGACAAAACCTAGCCTTCTCCAATTGGCACGGGTTCGTTCTCAATTCCTCTCCTTGACTCCTACATCTGGCTTTTATTCGTTTTTACATTTTCATCAATAACGTCATTCTCGACAATAGCGAATCCTTGATTCTTATACAACTGTGAGGCGAATATAAAAATAAAAGGCATTAAAGGCAAAATTAATTATTATATGCTTAATTGATCAAATATCAATGAATATGCAACTTATTTTTTTACAACATTGTTCTCTATATAAACTTTTACAATAACTTCAGCAATTTGATTTGTATTGCCAGCCTTAAGTAAAGTTGAATAAATTGCAGGATCGAAAATTTGACAATAATTTTCAATTTCAGTTTAGTTTCTTTATTAGTACAATATATTAATAAAATAATTTTCATCTAAATAACGAGGGAAAATTATTCGCGATAATGTTATTGAGAAGATATCACTATCTTATAGCGATATGAAAATGTACATAACACTACATGCATATTTTTATAAAAATTATGCAATCAGTCGCTAACTACACTTATTACATTATTACGTTATTCCTACTAATAGCTTAAAGTTGAATTCAAGTAAGTTTAAATAAAACTTTACAAACATTATATGTATATATAAACTATAAATTGTTTTGAAAAAAATTTGTGAAGCACCAATCCAAAAAAAAAAAAAAAAAAAAAAAAAAAAAAAAAAAAAACTTTGAAATTGCATAATCAAGTGAAAGAATTTGAATTACTTTTCTATTCGAAACTTTAACTATAAATGTATTTAATTATAAACGTTATTCCAAATATTCACGTAAGTACGGACTCCATAAAACTCTATATGAGAATTATGTATGATAAGGTAGAATCCACTGTGACCATTAAATGATATTCTCACCATTTACCACTTGTGGTAACTAAATAACTGCGCTACTACGGATAAATTATTTTTAATCCGATAGAGCTCATTGTCAATTAATGTGAACAACAGTCGATTAATATGCTATGGGCGTTGAAAATATAAAAAGCAAACATATGGATAATTGATTTGTTATTAAATTTAACATATTGTAAATAATTTTTAAATAAACTAACTACGATAGCTTTTTAAAAAAAAATATCATTGAACATTGAACATTTTAAAGACAAATCATCATCCATTGTATTTTAAAATCATAATTCTGTATTAGTGTTTGCCGTTATATTTATAAATGCTTGCTCTATAAATATTTACCGTTTGTAAATAATTCATGAGAGACAGAAAAGTTATGGAATACATGATCGAACGGATCGTAGAGTAAGTTTAATCGGCGAATTAAGCCATTCTCTAGATTCATACAAATTTACATTTAAACCTCGTGAGTAACAATATTTCATATTCGCAACTATTAATTCGTTAAATTTGAATTGGAAATATATGGAAAATTTAGAGACGCCATTTGGAATTGTTAGCCGCAATATCTTATTATAGCCATAAATGGTAGAGAATATCGTGATTATAATTTATATGCGCGGCACCACCCCCTTTGCGTAATATCAATATAAGAAAATCAAGTTTGCAACTAGAAAAATTTAATACATACATATATATATATATATGTTGAAATAGTTTATATCACGTATATCACATTCTATCTTAATAAATTAGCAATTTAATAGTATTTATAATAATACTTGACACAACTTTTTCCTAGAAGAATATTTATCACATGAAAACAAACTGCATGAATGCCTTGAAGCCAGTCGGTACTATGAAACGGCTAAATGGCATATATTGATGGGCAATCAACATAGCGTAAACATAAACAAGAGGTACGCGAGAATCGAATATGCGAGTTGCTTAGACGAGTGGGTGATAACCTCGGCCTTGGAGTGGGGTGGGGGGGGGGCGTAATCGCAATGCATACCGCACCTCCTCCTTATACTGCCCTCCCATCAACCCACCACCCACCGTTCACCATCCACCACCCACCACCCACTCTGCACGCATATAACACTGTGGATGCGAATTCGGTAGCCGAATTATGACTTACACCACGAGAATGTGTTGTTGTAACTTTTACACTCAAGCGCATTAGTATGTTAATTTTTAATGTCGATTATCATTTATATTCCCAAGCCGCGTTTTGCCCGAATAACATTTCATGAATAAAATTTCATGAAATGATGAATTTTTTCTTTACTTTTTATTGCGAAATTTAAGGTCTATGACAATTAAATCGCTAATATCCCTATCGAAGCTGATTACTTGCTTTTATTTTATAAATACCCATCATGTTACTTATATTTTTAAATGATAATTACCAGGTGAGCACGTTAATATTAAACAATATAAGGCACGATTATGGCGACGAACAATTCGAATTCAAACCCTAATTAACTTGATTAAAGTTCGTTAACTAATAGAAATTTAGTTTAGTTATACTTTATTTTTTTAATTATTCGAGTGCTTAATGAAAAATATAAAAAGAGAACGTAATTTAAGCCGAAGGAGTACTAATACGAGTATGAAAACGTATTAATGACAATCTTATAATTATTTTGGCTAAAATAAATATAAATATGAACATCGCAACATATTCAAAGTTTACATTCGCAGTTTCTCTATTGTTTCATTACTTTATTTACTTGAAATAAACTTTATAAATATTAAAATTATTTATCAACTGACTGTATAACGAATAAAAGTAACACGTTTGATTTATTACAAGAATAAAAATAGCAACAATTGTTTATTAGACAATAATGTTTGAAATTTTTTCGTAAAGCGAAACAACGTTTTAATAATATTGTTCGTACGACTAAATCTCAATTTATAAAACATATTCAAAGATGTAAAATAAATTTTAATTTTCTCTTTAATGTTGAATTATTATATAAGCTGCATGTAGCAGGTAAGTTATAAATTTATGATATACGTACGTACGTACGTACGTATGTATGTATGTATGTATGTGTATATATATATATATATATATATATATATATATATATATATATATATATATATATATATATATACTTTTAAAGGAATTGCTCGCGAGTAACATTAAACAACAAAGTTGAGCATTTGCGAACTTCCCATTGAGCAGAAGATCAATGTTATTTATATACTTACTCGTACGCAATATAAAGTAATAAACATAAATTAAACACGTGATCAACACATTAAACTGCGGTGTAAAAATACATGTGTAATAAATATTGCACAAACACATAAAGATTCGATAGACGCGTACATAGTGTATGCAAATATTGTGATACTTGGCTCAGTAGCGAACAAGTATTTACATGAAATAATTTAAGAGTAAAAATCGATGAATTTGCTTATATGTATGGAGTGATAATAAATAATCATTATAAAACTATATAAATAGATAGAGAAATTAAAAAATCATTAAATCAACAATTTGTATAAATTAATTTTGATAATATTCTTTCGTAATTTCGGATTCGCGTGTTTAAAGACAATTAACTTTCACGTCCGTCGATCTAATCTAAATAATTTCACAAATACTACAAATGCACAATATATGTACACTCGTCCTACAATTCATAGAAAATTATATTAATTTTGCTATCGGCTACAATGTCTGCTTAATGCTAAGCACTCATTCACATGATTTTCATACGTGCATTAATTATATTTATTATGAAGTTGTGTCATCTAATACTTCATTAGTTCAATTACCAGAAAAATAATTTTCGAAATACATATAATATTATTGATAATTATTCAACTTCAAAATCTTCCTGTATAAAAACATAGGATATAGAATGAGATTATTCATTTATCAAGTAAATACATCTATTAATATGACTAAAATTCAACAATTTTAAAAAATAAACTCCACGCCTTTTCATTATATATTATAAAAAAAAAAAAAATAAATAAAATAACTAACGCTAATAAAGGCCGGAAAAGTGCCAAACATATAACTTACCTATGTAGTATAAAGAATTCTTAATCTCTTATTTAACAAATAATACATTATTCTTTCTTGAAATTATTATATAATTTTGTACCGTGTCATCATGCAATATATTAATCATAATCTATATAATTCTTAAAACTTTATAATTGCAAAAACTAATTTTTTCAACGTAATCGATTTATATTAGAAAATAGTAATGACTGGGCCAAAATTTAATGCCATTGAATGTCTACAACGTCATATTGATAAAAATTTACAATAATGAGCAATAAAGCACAATTCTATATTGATTTACAATTTTAAAATTAGTATTTTCGAAAGAGTACTTGAATACAATTTGCATACAATCAGTTAGATAAAATTTTATTGCAAAATGTCAGTGAAAAAAGAAAACATTACATTTCATTCTTACAATAATTGTTGGAATAGTTAAATCGTTTTTGCCAACGCAAGATAACTCAAAAAATCAAAAACTCAAAAACATTTGTTATTCGCTTTGATAATTATTTAATAAGTATTTTTTATTTTAATTAAATATATGTATTATGTATATATATATATATATATATATCGATTATTATTTATACTTAAAATATTATATAAATAATTCTATTTCACGAGTATTTTTAAAAGACACATATTATGTGGATAATTTTTTTTTTCTTCTTTTTTTTATCTCTCTTTATTTTCATAACATATTTTGATTCTAAGCTACTTATAATCAAGTTATTTACATAAAATTAATCGCATAAAATATATCCCAATTTTACATATGAAAGTATAAATGTCGATTGATAAGCTAATGTCTAACAGAGGATGTTAATATTTTTATTAATATCATAATATCCTTATTTCATATATAAATATATATAAATAAAAAGATTTTATTCTAGCAAATTAAGTATATTAAATTTCCCTTAAAAATCTAATTTGACACATCATTATATTCTAATTATATATGTATATGTAATACAGGGTCTCGCGCGCGTGCGCGCGCACACACGCATGAATAACAATTTTTTAAAGCAAAATACGACGAGGAAAGTCTACGGATTTATTATATTCAAAGTAATGGACATGAAAATCTATTAATAATAATCATGTTTAAAGTTATATTAATTACATGCTTTATAAAAACTTCTAATTAATGCTGTTGGAGCAATAAAAACTTGGCAACACAGTTAATTACTTAAAACGCATAAATAACATAAAAAAATTTCATAGACATGCAATTATTTGTGATGAGCAGATATTGCAAAATTCTCGACGATCAATGAAAAAATTATTGAAGATACTCTAAGATTTCACATTATAATAAACGTAATTGCACTACTTGATGTATTATATTAAATACGTTTAAATGAATTTTAACTGAATATAAAATTTTGAAGTTACTTATTTAATTAAATACTGTAAGAATTAATCAAGTATAGATTTAAAGAATAAAAAGAGATTGTTAACTTATTTTAAGGAAAGATAGACTTCCTATTATATCGTTATTTTCTATTTAATTATGCAAAAATGTTCGTATCTAAGTTCCCTAAAATGTCCAGGTATATGTAAATTGTTTATATTCTTCAAAATTCTTTATGCATAAACAATTTTCACTTTGTTTTAATCAAGATTAAGATTTATATTGATATGAATACCAATAATTCTCATTGCAAAATATTTAATTGTGCTTATTCGTTTTATCTTCGCACTTATATTTTTATATAAAAATAATTATTAATCCGTCACTTTTTAAAAACATTATCCTTATATACTATTTCATATTATTCTTAACAAAAATTGTCCTTACATTCACAAATATTTACATATATTTATAACATAAACCGCTGTTTTTCATAAATACGACTCTACACTGCTTATAAATAATATCATATATTTATAAAATAACATCAATTTTTTATAATACAATTATTCAGTATATTTCTAATATACAGTAGATGATGTCTTGAATTTATTTTTAAGCATAATTTTAACATAAAACTAACTTTCTAAAATATTCAATGTATAATAATGATTATAGAAATGAACTGTGTCGATAAAAATGATTTGATTATAAATTCGAATAGAAACATTCATTATCTACTTTTAGTAAATCACAATAACGTAAGAATCTGACAATGAATTTTTTTTTATCTGTGCAATAAATTTGACTACAATAAATACATACCATATTTTATATCGAAGAAGTATATTTATTTATAAAATATTATCGATAAATAACGAAATGTATATGAGCCAGGAGATATAATAGTCAAATCAATCATTTTTATCTACGTTACGAAAACTTGTTATGTTTCTTTTTAATAATCATAATACATTTAATCTTACAACACGCAATAAATTGTTTATGTATTCAATAATAATTGTTCCAAAAAAAAAAAAAAAAAAAAAAAAGATATTTTACGTAATTTTTAATATCAAAATGTGAAAATCAAATATAATTAATAACAATTAATGATAATAATTAATATCAAAATTCTACTAAGTAAATACATGGAAGTAGAAATTTTTAACTATGATATATGTGAAATTTCAACAAATACCTAATAATAATAATAATTCTATTCTAGATTAATAAATAACTTGATCAATAAGATTTCGCTAGACAGAAATTTTTCAAAGTACTATTTGCAGATAACCGAACATTATCATTTAATCAATATCTTATTTATTTACAAAGTTATATTTTTGAACATCAATTGTGCTGTTCTATAAAAATCCATAAATTCAAAAATTCAAATTGAGTCTTATGGTGAAAATAGTTATATTTTTAAATTCTGCGAAGCACCATATATCCGATTTTATCGAATGAAGCTTAGAAAATTTCTCTAAATTAACAAAATTTCCCATTAGATTCTAAACATTTTATATTGGCAAAAAAATTTTTTTTTTTTATTTACAATTTTTGACAATTTTTGACAATTTTTAAACAATATTAAAAATAAAATGTATTTTCATAAACACATTTCATTACAATCGGTCTTACGATATATTATTTAACCATAATGCATATATTGAATGATACTATTAATAGTTATTATTATAATAAACCTATGCAATAACTCTCATTGTTATAATAAAATTTTGCTTTGCCATTTTATTATTTAATGAGTATCGATAAATTAATTATTCCAGCGTATATTCAAAGTATCTCAGGGGCAAATACGTAACGAACATTTATTTTCGTTTGCAATGGCCAAAGGTATTAGCAAACTTTGTATAATTATTTTTACTTGAATTTATTTTTAACCTTATCTTTCTCTCTCTCTCTCTCTCTCATATATATATATATATATATTGAAAATATTTAATAACTATGAAAACATATAGAATTATTTTTTGTATTATATAAGATGTCTACGTCCAACTAGAACTTTTATATAAAAATTAAATTCAATAAAAAAAAATATAAAATTCTTTATAGATTTTTAATATAATTTCTTATTTCGATTTTTACGCGTAATTTAACATCTTTTTTATTTACAGATACCTGATGAATCATCAAAATCTTGGTAAAAAAGTCAAATTTTTTCAATAATTCGTAGAAATCTTTTTAAATCTACACAATTGAAAATAATACCTTAAGCTTTTACAATATCAAAAGATTAATCTGAACTTTCATTTTAACATTGGAGAAAGTAAATTGTCATCTATATTGACTATGTAGCTATTATATTCAATGCCCTAATTGACCGTAAACCATTCTATTTTCTTTTTACGTTCAATCTATCACTGTTTTTATGAATTTCTTACCCAGTCGTGAGCAAACATCGTTTTATTGTTTAAGTAGACAAATAGTATTTTTACTTTTGTTAATTAACTGAAAGTATACAACATCCACGTTATATGTAAAAGAAACAATGTTGAAGGTTACTAGCTATTTTACTATAATTTACTCGAAAAAAACATGTGCATCTGGCCTTAAACGACTTCTTATTCTACGCAATATTCATCAATTTTTATTTATTTAGATTTCTTTCTATTTCTCTAAAAAACACTTTTCTAGTTCAGAATTTAAAGTTAGCAATATTAAATTATAAAACAACAACGACAAATAACGAGAATTCGATAAAAAAAAAAAAAGAAAAAAAAGAAGAAGAAAAAAAGCTAAACTTATGAAAAAGACAAATTAGTATCGTAATATAAAATTTCATTTATATACGACAATATGGAAATGTATTAATTAAGTGGTTTCAATACTAGTTTTGCTATGATAAAGTATAATTATATTAAATGAAAAAGCTAGATATACTTTCGCGTTTGTAATTATATTAAAAGTAGACTTACAATTATGAATGTAACAGCGAATCGTCATTAACTTTTCAAAAAACTTTTACAAAAATTATAGATACGCTAATGATGAAAATTACTTTTTTTTAGTATGGTAATAATATCTTAATCTTAAATAAAAATACGTATGATAAATCTTATTAAGCAATAATATTGAATAAAAAAAAACCAAAATATCTGTTAATAAAATTTTATTAATCCTTTTGTATACTCGCATTCACAAAATCTAAGACAAATTAAGACAAATGATTATTTTGTTATTTACAATAATCTTGTTGATTTTCTTATTTCGCTATTAGCAATTCACTGTATTTTACACTTCATATATGTGATTCATATATGTCACACGTGACTATATTTAAATTTTATAAATAAATGTTCCTTTATACAGGCTCACATTTACATGTAAAAAATCGATAATTATATTACTCTGGTAACTCTCAGCATTTGAGTCAATACGATTTCATTTTTCAGTCATCGTGTTTCACCGAAGCTAAGCAGCAATTATCCCGTCAAACACTTCAATTTGCATTCTTGTCGAAAAGTTTTTTCAATATAGTAAGATCGGCTTCGGCGCTTTTCTTTCGACTGTCGCTACTTATTTCTTTATTTACGACTTTCATACGATTAACTTTAGGCAAAATGTCTTCAGTGGTCGTTTCTTTTATCAGTGAAGGATCTACGGAATTTACAGCTGATGTCTGTTGTTTCCATTTCGATAGCCAATCGCCCCCTTCAGTCTGAAAAATAACTCTTGTTACAGAAAAGCATCGCAATCCGATTACAACACAAGCAACTTGAAATAAAATTGAACAAACTTTTTTAGTTGTCGTATTCAAATTTCCTTTGGACAATTTTTCAGGACTTTCTTTATAATACTCTAGTATTTTTTTAATTTTTTCTTCCATTTGATATTTAGCCACAGCTTGAGCCCATGGCCCAAGATCACCTCTCATTGCTGCATACAACATCGTCTTATAAAAAAAAAAAAAAAAAAAAAAAAACACACACACACAGACAGATTAAAAGATCATTTTATTTATTCAAATGTATGTGCAAACTTCTTCGTTAACATGCAATTGAAAAAAAAAAATACATCGCATGATCAAACATTATTGATTCTTGAATTAATAATAATAATAATAAGGTAGTGATTTATAAAAAGTGTACGATTGTAAAACTATTGACATACTTTTAATGTAACGTATAAATAAATAATGAGTAAATAATATAAAATCACGTTGAGATCTGATAGTTTCGTTTTATCAATATCAACTTAGTTGTTAATATAATATTTTTATTTTATAAGCACTTGTTTATTTGAATTTAAATCTCTGAAGCAAAGCCACAATTATATCGGATAATAATTTAATTCATATATAAATTATTATATGACAAAGAAATATAATTTTAATTGTCCACTGAAATATATTATATTTAAATGATACAATACGATATAAAGACGATTTTTCTTTTTTTTTTTTTTTGTAAACTTTTTATCAATATTTTATTTGTACTTATTGAAAAGCGTTTCTACTCGACTACGTAAAAATAATATATTTACTAAGATTTTGTAACAAAATGTCACGTAAGCGAAGCCTATACAATATGACTAAATGTTAATAGGAGTGATGAAAATTTAAACAATTGCTAGTTATTATTTGATCGAGGAATAAATATTTCATATTGCAATAGCAAATTGCGTATATTATAATGCGAGTTGCTTCACAATAATTCACCAATGACCCGTGAAGCAAACATTTAAAGAATTTTGTAGTTCTTACGGCTCGTTTCTTCTTCGACTCGACGTCATTCCCAATTGAGTCGGTATATTTTTGGGGCCCGAGCTCTACGATAATTTGAAAATCCGCGTGCTCGCCGAGTCGAAAGCCAACACCGAGTCTTGAATCAGTGCCTGAAAAATTCAGGCGAATCAAAGTCGGCAACATTGAATGATGAACAACATACGGATCTTATAGAGCGTAGAATGATTTCATAATTTATTAATAATAATTTTATTCGACTCTTATGTAAGATAGCTAATTAAATATTAAATTGCAATATGGCCCTTTAGACTTCTCATTATATTCATAAAAGCATCTTATATTCGTTCGAAATATATTCGAAATCTATTAATTTAAGAGACTCGAAAATGTGGAAACGAATGTCAACAATTAATTTAATGCTTCAAAGTTTACCTTTTTTAATTGGTGGGATATTAGAATATATAAGTGAGAGAATAGTAGGAAGCTCTTCTGGGATAATCAAACACGTGGTATCTAAAAACAAAAAGAAATCATAAATTTTACAATTTTTACAAATATTTATTTTTGATCCTATTATTGAAAAAATATTGTTCAAAAAAGTATATTATTCAGAGTTTCGATTAAATGATTAAATTTTTATTTATTTATTTATTTATTTTATTTTTTTTTTTTTTTGTACAATAATAATGAATTAGTGGTTACTTTACAGAACATTATCGAACAATATAGAACAACGTGAAAGTTATATTTTAGACTAAATTTATCTCCACTTTGACACTTTTTTACATCCAAGTGACAGTAAGTTTGTAGTGGAAATCGGAGCGTAAACTACGATAGAAATAAATGATATTCACATAATAATATAACGCTGAGAAATATCGTTTACAATAAGAATATATTATATATCAAAAATTAATATAATAATGCAATGTTCGATAAATTGTGTTATTATATAAAAATTTCTTTGATGAAAAACAACTGATTGTAATGAATAATCGAACTGAAGATTGAAAAAATATGAATAAGATTTACATATTCTTTATTAAATATAAAAATATAAAAGCCCATAAGATACTCTATAGGTACAATATTTAATTAACACAATAATATAATAAATACTCTTTACTAATAAAGGAAAAAAAGTAAAGTCTGTATATTAAATATACTATTTATTATAAAATTGAAATAAAATAATTATTTTTTAAGATGATGTAAAAATTTAATATTCAAATGGTTTAATATAATAAAATTTCTAAAAGAGCTGAAATAACGCTATATAAATAACTTAAACGTACTATTTACGGGCTAATTAATTGTTTTTATAAAATAATAAATATTTAATAGCAATTTCTTAATGGTTGGCATTATTCATCAAATATATGTCAATTGCAATCGGCAGCGGTTATTACGCTTTTAAGAAAGCTATCATACTCTCTCTCTCTCTCTCTCTCTCTCTCTCACTCACTCTATCTCTATCTCTATCTCCATTGATCTATCTATATATCTATCTATCTATCTATCTCCATTATTTAAAATTATATCTAATCGTCTCTTTTATTCGTTTCGACGGCTCGGAATGAAATAGCAATTTTCCAATTATTCGCGAAAGTGAAAATTCAAATTTTTCAAAAATTCTACGTAACTAGTCATTCTCGACTCACATGAAATCCCGCTATTAACGCACGCGCTTTCAACGTTAAGTAAGAGACGGTAAATCGGCGAACGCGCGCAAAAAGCCGGCGATCGCGTGACGAGCGCCAAGTGAGAAGCCGCGGGAGTGGTTGGGATAAGGTCGACCGCATAGATTGTGCATACATAGGTCAAGCAACGGCGCATCCGAGTCTGGAAAGTGAAAAGGCTATGCGCGGCGACGTAAGTAGGCGAAGGCCACGCAGCGGCGATAAAAGAGGATGAACGAGCGCCGTCATTTTGTTTTTGTTTCTGTACTCACAGTGGCCGAGAAGCAGGAGAGCCGCCAGGCAGGCGACGACCTTCGACGCTGGCATCCTGAGGTACGACGGTCAACAGCAGCCTCTACTCGGTTACACCAGACGGAGGGACGTCATGGCTCATTTTCTCCCCCGACCTCCGATGCCTTGCGCAACTCCCCGTTTAGAGAACTCGTCGTATTACGGCTCGGCAGCGCGGCGACTTTTGACGTGGTGACTGTTTACGGGAGGAGGGCCAATCTTTCATTCGCGTAGCTCGTGATGGCCGGGAAAAATCCTGCACCAGCTCCGGCTCGATTATCAGTGCCTAATATATATATATTTATGCGAGATGATAATGCAATTGATTGCTTAAAGGTATAATGCCACTTGAAGCTGCCATTCATCTTCCTTTGCTATAAAATCGTGTGCCGCATGTGAACGAATATTGCCACTGAATTTTTACTGAATTTTTACTGAATTTTTCATAATAAATAATAATTATTTTCTAGCGATGCATTGATTGCTTAATGAGCGAAGTAACGAATGAAAATGGTATTTAATAACGAATTCTCTTCGCTTAGATAATTATTATGATAATTTATAATAAAAGTATTAATCGTAAGTATGTTATAAAAAAGAAAAATATAACGATATAAGAAATAAATGCCTTGTGAGTCAAATAAACGATTAAATATAAGAAATAATAGTTTTTATGGAATTATTTGTATGGTATGCTGGATATTAATTCATTGTATTAAATTTATTATGACAAATAATTCCTGGCGTGTTAATCCCAAATCCCAAGTACATATTCAGTACACAAATATAAAAATTTAGCTATTAAAATTGTAAGTTTGATACATCGAGCAATAGAGATGAAAATAAAGTTAGCCGAGACATTAGCATATTTTCGTTTGCATAAGTAATAAAGGTATTTTGAGATTGAATAAGCTAAAGGAAACTAGAAAATCATACTTAACTATTCTACACGATTTTCCGATAGCGCCACGTTGAGAAAAATTAAAATTTTATTGCCTAAATAGGTTTTTTCGATCGTATTTACTATTAGGTTAACAAATTTTCGTTTAATTTCATTGTAATTTACTATGGTTCACATAGAACTGCATTCATTTAAATTTGATTTTCCATTATACAATTTTCTTAATTTATAACTTCAAAACATAATTACACAAGCATATATTGTGTACTCAATTTAATATGGATTAATGATTAAATTTCACACATACATATTATCAATGCAATCACTGTCTATTCCATTCATTATATATCAAAGTAAAATAATCATCCAAGGACAAATTTTTTTAAAACCTAATTAAATTTTGTAACAAATTTTGAGACGACAACAAAAATTCGTTTGCTCCTTCATAATAGTTTTAGTAAATTAGAATCTTCATCAATATATTCAAATGTTTATTTATTGGACTTTCGAGTTTGGTAAATCGATTCCTTTCAATAATATAATATTTCTATATCGCGATTCTAATGTTGAAAAAGAACCAACAAATTTTTCATTCAATTTACAGCTTTCATTCGATGATATAATTATTTTTCAATTTATCTTTAAGAAATAAGTAAGAAGATAGCTTAAAATAAAGTTATTGAATACAATAAAAAATAAATTATTATAAATTTTTAATTACTGGATATAGAGATATTTCTCTAATTTTAAACTATCAACCTTACAGTTTGTTCGATAAATTTAAATGTTTGTATCTATCAATTGTTTATATCATTTAAAACATTAATTTGAAAATAATTCATTTTGTATTTATACATATATATATATATATATATATATATATATATATATATATATATATATATATATATATATATATATATTTTATTTATCTAAAAATAATTCAGATTTTTGATACTTAATTACCAAACGAAATTTAAATTGTTTAATAAATTATATTATGTAAAATGACATGATTAAAATGTTGTATTATTGTTAATATAATAATCTTAATATTTGAAAATATTTTTAAATGATAAATTTAAATTGAATATTTTAATTAGAAAATTATGTTTTGAAATTTTTAATTTGTATCTTAATATTTGAAAATATTTTTAAATGATAAATTTAAATTGAATATTTTAATTAGAAAATTAGGTTTTGAAATTTTTAATTTGTTATAATTGAAATTCTATTGCATATAAATAAAATAATTTGAAGATGTAGTGTTTATTAATTATAAGTAAGTAAAATAAATATATTAAAATTTAAATTTGTCATTTTAAACATTTTTATTTTCAGGTTGAATACATAAGTATTTAGAAAAAGGCTTGTAAAAATTTGTTAATTAACCCCTTCGAAATAATGTAAAATCTTAAATAATTATTTATTAATATAATGCATTATTTATATATATATATATATATATATATATATATATATATATATATATATAAAATATTTTTATAAAAATATGTTTACCCAAAGAATAAATTATTTTTTTAATTTAAAATTTTTACAAAATCTAATTTTATTCAATATCAATTTCTTCGCATAGGTCGCAACTGCAGAAACTATTGAAAAATTTCATTATATAATAATAACAGTAGAGAAAATATTAACGATTAATGTAATTGCTATGATAGGAGATAATCTTCAATAATACAATAAGTAATACTTGACGCAAGTAATTATGAATTAAAATCCACACAAGTTTATCTATAGATAATCAAACTCGTGATTACACAAGCATGTAAATATAATATTGGAATTTTCCAACAAGAAAGAAAGCCCTGCGTTATTCCATAATGGGAATTTGAATTTGAATATATGAGTAATTAACTTAAGTCCGAGAATTACCATAACAGTGGGATAAATTTAAAAAATTTACTGCAAAGAAGGTGAAAGTTATTCCATAATGAGAAAAGATGTAAAAATTACGATAAAGTAAATTTGTTGTAATTTTATTCGCCAGATTTAATACTGTAAAACCATTGTGGATTTTATTATATAAGAAAAAAGTTAAACGCAAGAATCTTTATTAAATAATGACATAACCGCTGTAATAACTACTTATATCTATACTTGAATAATATATATATATATATATATATATATATATATATATATATATATATATATGTAGTCGAATAAAAATTGTACTAACCAACCTTGACAGGAATGTAGATCGTGAATTAATAACTTAATAAGAAAATCCAATGCCCTTAATATTATATAATTACAAGCAAACCTTGTATTTATTGATATGAATTTTTTATTTGAGTCATTTTCTTTTTGAATTCGTTTACTAAGAATTAAGAGACTATAATTAGAAATAATATTAGCTGTAATTGAGGTTGTATGTTAGACTTGCAGAAATTTAAAACGAATAAGAAATGTTTCTTAATTTTTAATAATAATTCGAATGTTGAAAATCAGTTATAGGGTAATGAAATAAATATTTTCTAAAATAAGATGTCTATTTCATTATTTCAATTCCATGCTGTCGGCAATTCAGCTTTGAAGCCAAACAAAGCGATTTTGCTGTTTAATTTAATTGGGTATTTCATTCAATTAATATCCATAATTAATAAAATCGTACTTGTAACTTACCAATAGAGTTCTACAGATAATATAAAAAACCAAAATTTCATTTACATTTAAATCCTATTATTTTCATCTAATTGTTCTCATCGTCGGCTTTAATGCTACAAAGATTTATTGTAAAAAGTAATAAAAATCTATTAACATACGCTCCGTAAGAAATTTATATGATACCACTTCACACTATCATACAAGATTTGATTTCATAATATCAAGATTTAGGATAAGACTTTCTTATTGGATTTTATAAATTTTCGAGTTATAAATGTCGAGTTTAGAATGTAAGGGGTTCAAAACAACTTGAATTATTTAACAAAAAATAGAAAGTTTTTAAATTTATCACTTCTACAATTTATAATTTAAACATAAAGCAAACTATTAAGAATAATATAATTAAAATAGTTTATTTAGCGAATAATAGCAGTCGAAGCATATTAATAACGGGATATCAAGAAATTTCAAAATGTTGAAAAATAAATAGACATACTTCACACCGCTATTAATATAGCGCGACTGAAAATATTTAATTATAATTTCTATTAGAGAGAAGAAAAAAAAACAAGAACGAAATGAAAAGAAAAGAGAAAAGAAATGATCGCTCGCGATGAGAAAAAAAACCCATATATGCTATGCTAGCGAGCGCGACATAATATTCTAAATATAAATGATTTCACTTTAGCTACTTAACGAAAGTCTTAAGAATATCATTTATAGAAATTATTCATAAGTAATGAATTCAATGAATATAAAAAGTAAATTTAACATTTGTATTTGTCAATGAAAATAACTCCTCAATGTATGAATGGTACTATAAATATTTTTGACTTATTACTACTGATTATGCATTAAATTTGCAATTTTAAATAAAAGTCCATTCTATTCCTGTCTGATTTCATAATAAACCGAATGCCAATTTCCCCTGCATTTAATATTATTATCAATGCAAAAAACTTTCTTAATCATACCATTAAATTATCATTACATATGCATTAGAATAAAGAATTGAATATTATCAATCGTGTTTCTTTTTCTTTTTTTTTTTTTTTTTCAATGTCCCTCGACTATCCTCGCGCAACAATGAAAGGAATAATAATTTCCTCGAATATATCCACGGAGGTGCTCGTAAAAATGTTTGCACCCTTGCATTACAAAAATGGGCCGATGTGACGATGAATATTACCCGGAAATGACGGTCCTTTCCCAATTGTGACATCACAATCAGACACTAATGAGCCTCGACAATGCTAATCCTTAGTGTCCTAAAAATCGTTCACACACGATCCGCGGAGAAAGTATTGAAAAGTGCCGTCTCACAGTCCTAGTGGCCAGTATGACTCGCAAGTTAATTCGCAAGGATTAACGCTCGTTTCGCTCGCCCGTGATTAATCCGTAGCGTCAGCTACGGTCTCGCGAGACTCGCCGGCCGAAAATCCTCCAGCGTCCTTATCACGAGCTCGAGTCGGAAAGTGAAATTAGCTACGGCACGCATACAGCGCACGTCCTACCTTATGTGGTGGTGCGCTGTGCGAAATCGCGGCCGTCGTTGGAGCACCAGTGACGTCCGGCGTCGTACTGAGCGAGAATATGAAAACTAACGTCCGGTAAGACGTTTTTCGAGTGAAAGGGGCTCTCCCTCCCTGCCCCTGGAGTCGCGGATCGAGGTCGACGACTGGCCACGGACAAAGTGAGAAGAATATATCGTGAGACGATGAGTGAGTGAGAGTGAGAGTGAGAGTGAGAGTGAGAAAGAAAGAGAGATAGAGAGAGAAAGAGAGAGAGAGAGAGAGAGAGAGAGAGAATGAGGGAGCGGTGGTGGGGGCAGGGGAGGAGGCGGATGAGCGCTCTCTCCTTGGGAGGAGCTGCCACCGAGATAAGCCGGAAGAAAAGTGAGTCTGATGCGGGATTTCGCGAGATGATGAAAATAAAAACGTCGCTGCGTAAGACTCGGACACTAATGTTGCTCCAGAGGTTCTTCAAAGCCGATCATCCACATTACGGATGCCCGCTCATCTATGGAAATCAACGTCGATGCGCTCGACTTATGTCCGCGATCGAGTGGCTTATCTCGGACGCGTACATAACGTAAGGTAGGTTAGATTCGAGTGCGCAATAATTCCACTTGATGTTTATCAAGCAACGGTAAATAGTACAAAGTGCTTATTCGGATGGGACGCATTGCCAAGTCTTTGTAAACCTCCAAGCTATTTGATAAGAATCGCTAAATAAATCAAGATTTCTTCTCGCGCCAGACGCTCTAAGCATTTCAAAGCGCGTGCACACACACACACACACACATCTTTCGTCTCGGAAGTTAAATAATAATAACAATGATAATGATGGTGATGATGATGAACAAGAATAACAATGGTGATGATCGCGATGTCGATGACGACGACTGTGATGATAATATCGCCAACTGATATGTAGTTATCGCGGCAAACATGCGGCGTAAGTTGTATAAATAAATCTGACCCATTTATGATCGTCAGTGAGAAAGTTGAAAATGCGGTTACAACTGTTTAGTACAATGAGAAAGTGCGTATACATTGAATAAGTAGTTGCGGTCGGAGTTAAGTTAGACGGATCGGATTTCAATGATAATGTAACTCTGATCGAACTCGTTGATGTAATTTATTGGCTTAGAAAGTACGTATCATCGAGAGCGAATTATTATTAAATGCATTATGGTGATATTGTAATATGGAGAAGGATGAAAATTTCAAAACCTTTTAACTGTTCGAAAATTTCGTTTAATAAGCCTTTCGCTGTTTCCCGTAAGACTCATCATCAACATTTCAACATTTTAATATTAATTATATTAAGCATTTTATTAATTAAAGAACTACTGACCAATAAGAGAGGAAATTGTATCTTAAAATAGATAGAAATTTTATCACGTTATAATACGATCGAACAATTGTAATTTCAGGCTATTCCTTTTGTTTTGCCGTTTAACCAAGACAATGAACTAACGTATTATTACGTAAAATAATATGGCCGTAATAAAGCAATAACAAACAAACGCAAGAAAAGTTTTTATAATTTTCAAAAATGATTATCAGAAATTAAGGAAAGAATCTGAAACGATAATATTATCAATTAAAAAAATATACACACACAAATATATATATATATATATATATATATATATGTTTATATATCAAAACCATCAAATGTTTAATATAGAAACGCCTGTGTAGACAAAACTTTTTTCCATTAACATTATAAAAATGTTAATTACAAACGACGTGACACGACAACTCTGGCAAGTAAATATTAAATAGTTAATATATTAAAATTATACGGGGAATATACTATGCAAATATAATTAAAATATTAACAGCTTTATTTTGTGGATACTCGAATAATTATATTTTCGCAAATATTATTTTAATATTTAGATTCATTTGCATGAACCAAAATGACTCTTCACTTCTTCAAGAATGTCACTCTCATATCTTCTCTTACACTAAGTCACGTATTTTATTTTATTGGATTGCATGAAATTTGTAGAAAAGTACATAAAAATATTTAATGCTGACAAATATGTGTACCTGAGACAATCTGATTCTGAATATATGAATATTTATTCATTTCTTTCCGTTAATTTACATTTGCATTTAATTATTTTCACCGATCTTCGTTAACAGCTAAAATTTAATTATCAATTTTATTAATTTGTCACTATTTACCTGCTTTCATTAGTACTGTTAAATTATAGTTTATAAATTAATAGACTAACCCTTAAGCAATAAAATCAAATGTCGGTGGCATTTTATACTCTCATTTTTAAATAATATACTAAATTGTAAATTATAGTTGTAAATTAAAATTTCCTACACTACAAACGAATTTTAATTTATATAATAAATATATTTTGTATAAATAAATAAATATATAATAAATAAATTTATATAATAATATATTTTTTTATATATATTGAATGCGACAATAAAGGAGTACATAATGCAGTGTAATTATATACATCTGCGTAAAGCGGGTTGCCGGGTTTACGGAGCTTACTTAGTTATATGTTTATGCAAAAGAATTTATTAATACAAATAATACAATTCTCGTAAATCGTCTATTTTATTAATAATTTATACACAATCTTAATAAATAAATATATTTGTTCATTTCTTTCTTTTATTAGCGCGTATGCGTGCACGCGTGTGTGTACTGTAATAAATTTGTATTGTAAATTCGGTGTAATTTGTCTTCAATCATGAATTTTCAAATCCAAAAAGTTGAACGATGAGGTTTCTATAATACTTTTAATATCTTTATAATCATTAACTGCATCGTTAATCATTTTCAAGCTTCGGACTTTAAATTCGACGTTCAATCAATTATATTTGATTTATAATATTATAAATGACCTAATTATTCTGTGATCACTATATGATTTTATAATTCATCAATTACTAAACTACGATAGTACAGAAATTAACATAAATAAAAATAATAGACGATTTTTAATAAACTGATATTTACTACGATCCTAGGATACAATTATTTGCATTTATTTGTATTGTATTGTATTTTACAAAAAAAATATAAAATTTTACAATTGTAATTTTATTTTATCTTTTGTAAATATTTTAAAACAAATTCATTTTTATGAAACTAAATAACATTGAAATACCATATCTAATGATTTTTACAAATTAATCTAAGATAAATTATGTTATTTATTAATTTTTTCTTTCGCATGGGCAGGAGGAAAGCTTTTTACAAAATCAGTGTAAGCATTTCGAATAAGCTGTAGTTAATATTTTATATAATATGTTTTTAAGCTTCTAAAATACAATTCACGCCTTATTTATTTATTATAATTGAGGTAAATTTCATTAATTCGACTCAATTTGTACATCTAATGTATGTAAAGAAATTTTAAATAATATCTTTTAAACAATATGACAGGCAGAATATTATGAATTTCGTAGACTATTGGGAGCATTTTGCACACCAATGTTTATGAGACATTTATAACTACTCCGATATTATATAACATAACAATGATAAGATTATAAATTAATGTTGCTGTTATGATTGTAAGGAGAAAAGTTTTATGAAATAAATTCTCCAAATTCATATTAATATGAGAAGTAAGTTTAAGTAAAGTAAAATTAATAGTTATAGACTAAATTATTTTTTATTATAATTGGTGATGTCCCCGTGCTTATTTACTTTATAATAAATCTTATTGGCAATTCTTTTTCATTGTAATGTTATATTGAATGTTTGAATGTTGAAATATTTTAACGGATTAACTCGTTGACAAACATACGAGTATTACGTAATTACTATAAATATAAGTATTTCGCTTACAATGAAATTGTACGAGAAGCATTTAGTACTCATTTTATACAATTAAAAATATGTAAGATGACAGAGATGGAGGTAAGGTATTTACCATACCACCGATTTTCTAAATCACTACAAAATTTCTTTACATCAATAAAATGCATTGATAATAAAGTTAGTATTATGTTGTTTTTATGATTTTGCAAATTTAATTCCTTTGTTGTTGTTTTTTTCATTCTTTTTCAGTTGTTTTATTGTTTTTAATTAAATTAATTTAAAATTTCAATTACAGTAGTTCACGTAGAGTCACGCATTATTTATGCAACATTTATGTTGATATTCGCATACTTTAGAAATCTTTCATCCTTCACTGCAAATTATTGAGTATTATCATTTAAAAATATTAAACTACCTCACAAACACGAAAGAACTTGTAGAAATCATTTACGCATTAAATCATCATTGCCAGCTTAGAGAATATTTTATAACCATAAACAGTGATAAGATTGCATTTAAAAGAAGCCTCCTCTCCTTCTATATCCCATTTTTTTCGACAAGCTATGTGCGTGTGCGTGTGCGTGTGCATGTTTATAGGCCGATTATTCATTTGAATTATTTCTACCTCGAGACCAAGCGCGACAAAACTTGACTACTAAGGCTAATTAAATAGTCTCTTCGAAATTGCATTTACAAAGGAGTCGCGGGGATACTGGACAGGACGCTGAAGGACAGCGTGGAGAAGAGCCGAGTCCAAGTGTCAATATGCAGTCATATTGGGGCTCGTATCGGTGGCATCGCTCTCACTACCACAGACGCGATAGCAATCACCTCTCACGCCAACAAGGCAACTGAAAAAACTTACGTTCACGAACAAACGGCACACGCGCACGCGACTATGACAATAGCGCAGAGCTCTTGAACTTGTCGCTCGTAACAACAAACTAAGCCCGAGTTTCTTTATTGCGACATTAGCCGAGGCAGGCAGCATCGACCGGGTGGGTAGGCAGCCGAGTAGGCGCTACTCGGCCTTGATAGCCGCAGTCCTCCCGGCCTCGACCCTGAGGAACCGAAGGGCCGAATCATCCCGCGGCTCCACCCTCGACCTCCCCGTGAACCCTGGACTTTGGTGAGCGGGTGGGGGTGGGGGTGGTGGGAAGTGAGCGGAGGTCGCCGTCCGTCAGCAGCTGCGACGGTCGTGCGTCCAGCTCCCGTTGCCTCGACATCGGCGGCGCTCGAATCGGCCGCTACCTGCGCGACTCCTCGACCGCCACTTGCCGCCTCAGTCGAACTTTGTTGGCGCCGGAGTGTGCGCGCACGCGTGGTGACACTGCCACAGTCACCGCCACTGACGACCACGACGACAGCGACGACGGCTACGACGGTTACGACGGCTACAACGGCTACGACGGCTACGACGGCTACGACGGCTACGACGGCGACGACAACGACGACGACGACGACGACGACGAC
>NW_011948417.1:1051530-1099392 GCF_000503995.2 Ceratosolen solmsi marchali
GACGGCGACGAAGGCGACGACGACGACGAGGGCGACGACGACGACGAGGGCGACGGCGACGGCGACGACGACGACGATGGCTTCACTACGTTGTCGAGTGAGTAAGCGGACGACGGTAGCTCGAGGCGCAAAGTCGCGCTCGGAACTCCGGGTCGGGAGCTGCGATTGTGCCTCGGTCGGTCGAGGATAGGGTGCTGTCGTTGTCGTCGTCGTTGTTGTTACTGTCGTCGTCGTCGTCGTCGTCGTCGTCGTTGTTGTTGTTACTGTCGTCGTCGTCGTCGTCGTCGTTGTTGTTGTTACTGTCGTCCTCGTCCTCGTCGTCGTTGTTGTTGTTGTTGTTGTTGTTGTTGGTGCTGCGTTGCTGTTGCCGTTGCTGTTGCTGTTGACGACAGGCAGCGCAATCGGAATATGACGCTCGGATTATTTCAGCTGCGCTCATTCCGCTTCAGCGTAGGCCTTAGTTTTCTTATCTTATCGGCGACGGCGACGAAGTAACCCATTCGCGGTCACGCGTCCCTCCCCCTCCCCATAGCCGCCATTCGCATGGTTTTATCTGTCGCCAGGTGCTCCGAGGATCTCCGGAACTCGCGTTCTCGGCTCATTAGTGACGCGATGCTCATTGTGAACGTAACGGGCAGTCGCACAATTAGATGGCAAAAATTGTTATTAGCGCTTCCCGCTCGTTGGCTCGTACATACAGTTTTATAATTGTTTTAAAAACTAATCGTGCGGTATTGATCGCCGATTCGTTAGCTATGAACGCCAGAAAATTCATTATTTATTCCCCTGTGTGCGTAGGTATTGATAGGATAAAGTAGCGGTGCGTGCTTGCATAATGGCATACTCGTCTTATGCATAATTAGCATATTTGCATATTTGTGTGATTGCGCGAAATGTCTTGCGGCTTCGTTACCTCGAATCTTTCTTGCCTGTTACTTTGTGATATGAAGATGAAGAAATGTATATAAACAATGTGAACAATTATATAGTTGCTCAACTCGATTTTGCAATGGAACAAATGACGCGTCGTAGCGTTGAAACTCGGTTAATTTGACGAATCGACGAATTACGCGACTATTACGTTATTACGTCAACTCGACGCTTTATTAAATGTTAATTAAATCCACTCGTTTGGGATTATTTTTCGATAATTGCCGTCTTCGGATCGAATGAAGAAGAATAATATATATATATATATATATATATATATATATATTTATATATTTTTGTTTTGTTTTGTTTATAATTCGATCGATCCGCAGCCACTTTTATCATTATAACTATTTTTCATCGTATTCTCATCGTTAGAGGCGATCGTGAATCGAATCATGAATTTAGTGTAAACCTACGAAAAAATAAAATCGTCGGACTGGCAACAGGTTTTAATTCATTGTATATGTATAGTGCGGCCGTAATTTTAACAATTCAACAGGTAAAGTGCACTCTCACCTTGAATTTTAGTTAGATCATAAACGATCTTTGCCCAACGTCATCCAAGTTATCATAACTTCTTACGACTAGCATATGTTTTATTTTTCAATTAGCGTTCAGCCTAATGTCTGCCTAATATTTTATCGATCTTCGTTATATCGCGATCATCGAGACATTCGACATATTATACTCTTTTATTCATTATCAAGTGTCCACAATCGCTTGCAATACATAACGTACCACCGTGTAACAATTCAGTTTTTATTTCATCGGCATTATGATAGCGCTAATACCGATTCCCATTAATTCTTCGAGCGCAATTGTTCGTGTTGAAAACTTATCGTAAATTCAATTGTCGAAGCTACTCTATTAATTTTTGAAAAAATAATTTTACGCGTTTTATTGCGACTAATATTTCACGATACAACTGAATTTACCGCTCGATCGATAATATCGATATCAGTCCACATCGGTAAAAAAACTTCATTAACGAAATTTCTTTTTAAAGCTGTGTATAACCTACATACGTTTACTTAGACTATGCATAATGTAGAAAAATAATAATAATAATAATAATAATAATAATAATAATAATAATAATAATAATAATAATAATAATAATAATAATAATAATAATAGATACAATTATTTCAATTATGAATTATACTCATCCTTGAACTCGCTTTCTTTTTCCATAATGTTAAATTCGATTATTTCGTTTTAATTAATAAATCATCTGTACAAATTGTAAAACTGAACGGTAAAAATCTTATTCTAATTACAATTATCTTATATCTTTATAAAGTATTATTAATCGTTATATATGCACATACATAAGTGTAAATAAATTGTCTATACAGTATCATTAAAAACTTTATACGAATATGTATTCGAATAACACTATACTAACACATAGAATTAAATTGTAATATTATATATTATTATATAATATTATTAACTATAATCAATCGTCATTGTTTTAATTTTTCCTTACGCCAGAGAATTAATTAAACTGGACTCTTCTTAACATATCAATAATTTTGTAACAAGGTATAACAGTTTTTTAAAAAATTCCAATTGCAAAATAAATGAAAAAATTTCACTTATTGTGAAATTAAAATAATTTTTATAAATAACAAAATGCATAATATTCTGTAATCGATTAATGCATGTGGCAGGCATATATCATAATATTGTAATCGAAACTTTTTGTAATTCATGAATTTTACATTTTCATTAATAATTTTATTAATAGATAAAAATTATTGAACGGATAATGAGAGTTAAACTAAAAATTTATTTTTATTATAGCAACTTTGTAGAATGATTTTGCATTAAATAAGATGTCGACTGACATTAAACAAATTTTAAATATTTCTATATAACTATGAATTCTATATGTCAATATAGAATTATTTATATCAATCAATTCTGAAACGCGTGTAAGAGATATTTAAAAATTATTATAATTTATTGTGAATTGTTAAGAGGAACTTGTGATGATAAAAAAAAAAATATATATATATATATACATTATGACTGTAATGTAACGAAACCATCAAAATTTGATTCTAAAAGTATTTTCAATTTTTTATATTAATCGTTTTGAAATTACATATTCAAATTTAATTTAACTTTTCAAAAAACTTTTCAAAGTTATTGGCTCGAAAGAAATAGCAACGTAATGAATTATCTCCATTTGCTAGATAAAAATATACGATTACATTTAAAGTAAAATATTTATGACCTATTAAACATTCGTATGAGAATTATAAATTTAAAATTATAAATACAATAATCATAGAGATATGTGCATTAAATTTTTTGATATTGTGACAATTAAATCACAAGTATAAGCGAGTGTTTTCACAAATATATTAATAAGAACTTCGGTATTAATTGAAATAAGCTAGATATTTATACTATATTTAACCAGATATAACTAGATTATTTATACTTACACGAGTAATTGTCATACAGAGTCGTTAAGTATGATAAAAAAAAAGAAAAGTCATAAATATCTGATAATGATAATGTTAGCATTTAAAATTCATAGTTGCCTGGAGAAAAGAAAATGTTTAAACTATTATAAAATTATAATTATAGCTTATTGTTCATTCTTTCCATCATACCAAATTATATGCAATTTTTAATCTGCGTTTTCTAATATTATCTATATAAGAAAAATTAATTAACAACATCAATTTTGTTACGATTGTAATTTATATTTCAAATAATGATTATTTATTGCAAAGCCTTGTACATCATTCGTGTCTGTCATACAAGAATATGACAAGTTTTATTTAGTGGTTTTTTTTTTTTTTTTTTTTTTTTTTTTTTTTTTTTTTGTAAAATACCTGTAAGGCTTAAGTTTATTATGTCAAATTATGAATTATATGATACATCGATTTCAACCACGAAGACAATTAAATTACAAATAATATTAAATGACAATTTATTAACTTTTAAATTATCTATGCATATACATGGTACAGCAATTTATGTGCAAGTTCAAGTAAAAAAGAAAGAGGGAAAAGATAGAAAAAAAGACAGCTGTAAGGTGAGTGATGTAGTTTATTGAATGTCAATTGCAATAATACGTGACATCATTTAATCAAAATCCAATGACATTGATGTTTTAAATTGACGGAAAGTCATAATAATTAGCTGAGCATTCAAATTTTTTATGCGAAGTTAACTTGTTTTTTAATCATGATATATTGTATACAATACGAACAGTTGCCATAGTTGTCGAAGGAAGTATAGTAGTTAATTAAATAATTAAGCTATCGAAGGTTATTAAATTATACGAAATCGAAGTATTGTAAAGCGTAATATCTGATGTTGTATTTTCATTAAAATTGCTGACAATATTATGCCAATAGGGAGGCTATACACATACTGTTTTACATTCCAGATACATGTGACATTAATATAATAGCAATAATTCGTTGACAGCACAAAATAAGACTTCAAATATAATTTTACTTTATAATTCCAGTATTCGTCGATGCACGAACGATGGAATTTACGAATAAATTTATTATTTATTTATTAATTTACCTTCGTTTAATACCGTGTACCTATGTAATAAAGCTGAATTCTTTTAAAGACGTATGTGCGCTGTAAATTATTATTTCAAACTACACGCATGTCAATATAAACTTTCGTATTAATGTAACGAAAATATTAACATTCAACAGTCTTACATCTCTTATAAAAATTACAATTTCAAACGGTCAGATTTTACGAATAGAAAATATAATTAATAAAGAAATTGAATGCGATTGATTATAAAACTTAAGTATATCTATTTGATTAACAATGGCGTTCGCGCATAATAATTTATATTTTAGAAAAAAAATAGAATCGGTGGGCCGTAGATATCCGACAATCCAGCAGTCGATCAATATGTGCGGTCTTAAAATAAATTTGCCTTCTTTTAAAACCGATTTGAACAAACAGCAACCGTTCAAAATTTCTACTCAACCATGTCAACCCAATCGTCATTTCCAGACTCGAGTCGTTCATTCCCGACTCAGCGGTAGAACAACCGTGAAAGTAAAATTCAAAATAGTCTTAATCCGTGATCACCCACCATACCGCTGACTCTGAAATCTCATGTATCCCGATCTCAGTCGCGCTCTCTCTCTCTCTCTCTCTCTAAATATTCATTCATAATTAGCTCGCAAATCAATAACGCGGTAGCTTTTACATACGTATAATAATCGACCTTTGACCAAACGGCAACTCGGCGATTGGAAAGCAAATGACCACCTCCACGTTCGTATAAGAAATAAATATCCCACGTCCCCGAGAACAATGTGCTGCGAGACATTAAAAGCCAAGAGGCCTGGCATCGCGCACGTGCTTGTCAAAAGAGAATCGCGCGCCGCACGCGTGGAAAGAGAAAAACTCATTAGCCTTTATTAGGCTCGCATCCCCAACGTGCGAACTCAAATTTCCACATAACTTGTTTTTGTTCATTCCCTCCTCGTGAACGCCGTAAATCGTGCGCAACGTAAAGCAAAACTCGAGTCTAGCGATAATGTGATTGGCGAGCCTCGGCTGAGAGCCAAACGAGGTAAGATAATGTGGATTTTTGCATAGATCGACCGTCGATGGTGGGGGATGGGGACCATCGAGACTCGATGCCCTGCCTACTTTCGCGTCCAGAATTTTCTACAGCGCAGTCGCGGCGAACGATAAGCCAGAGTTTTCGGCGACAAAAGTGCGCGTAGAGCCGCGTAAAACGAAAATGAGCCGGAAGCCGAGCGCGAGTGCGATAAGCCGCTATCGAGGCGCGCGCGCGCGCGCGTGTGTGTGTGTGTGTGTGCATATGTAGGCTGCCGATTATACTGCCACTGAATAAAGACCGAATTTATCATCGGGCTTTTACGAGAAAGTACTTGCCGGCCCGCCTATGCCTGCGTGCGAAAAGCCAAGATTCGTTAGGAACGAAAACGAGTCTCTCAATCGCGCCTTACATTCCGCTCTTAAAATTAATTATCAAGATCGTTATTAAGATCCTCGCGTCGCTCGTGACTATTGCCGCCACAATCGCCTGCCAATAATAATTGACTTTTATTTTTACTTTTGCGCGACCAAAAACTATTTCAATTTATAAATAAATCTCTGCGTACAAACACACGCGCACACGCATATATATATATATATATATATATATATATATATATATATATATATAGCTAATGTCCAATGCTGTATTATATTTTATTTCTATTATGCATTATGGGATATTTTTTACGATTTAGTTAATCGGAGGATGTAAATTGTAATTTCCGTGACGTTATAAAATGGTAACAAATTAAATATATTTCTTAAAATATCATTCTCAATGCAGACATATGTTTCGTAGATAATTTTCTTTATTATTATTATTATTATTATTATTATTATTAACAGATCATTCGTTAAAATTTGTGCAAGGAAAAAAGAAGAATTTACACGTAATCTTAACCGCTTGACTGTGCTTTACTAAAACAAACGTTTATTTACAATTTTAACAATAAAGTAAAATTCCTACAGTTTCATGCGCATTCTCAAATTTTGTAATTATTTTTATACACGCGTCGTTCTTTATTCGATGGATATTAGAAAAATAATACTATTAAAAAACCATTTTTAAAAAATAACATTACGACGACGTGTATTAATTAAAAATAAAAAAGAAAAAACGGAAAGATAAATAATAAAACTTATGAAATTGATACATTTATACTATTATACTTTGTATGATAAAATAAATAGATCGATTTGCATATAAATAAATAATATACATCGGTATTTATTATTTCGAAGAGATAATTTTTATAATTTATTAATAGTACGAATAATCAAATAGCACGAGCATCCGCCGTAAGTAATCTACCATTGCTCTGACGAATTGGATTTTTTTTTTCACTCATTTTCTAAAGAATTTACAAATTTATAATTAAAGTTAAACATTAAAAACGTAGCGATTTAAAATCAGATATTAGAGAGTTTTCCGATTTTACGAATTTTTTAATATTGTATTAATTAGTTTGCAAAGCTTATTCGTCTCACGGTTAATACCAAAATAAATATTGCTATTTCTTATTATTTAAGGAATACGTGGTAATTTGAAGGGTAATATGCCTATAATAAAGAGATCCTGTTAACGGTACTCTATTAAATAATAAGTAATATCATCATTTTATAAAATTACGCTTATTCTTAGAATTATTTATTCGTTTTTGAATGACGCTTAATCTAATAATTATTGATTCGCATTATAACCATCAACTTTAAATAAAACTTGAAGACAATGAATTTTGTAAAATATATTAATATTGTATATTAATAATAATCTAAAATTCATGCGATGAGTCGTCACAGCTATTATTATTTTTATACTATAACTATAGAAAATTGTAGTATCGTGTCTTATCAATATAGAACAGTTTTAAACATAAGTATGCTAAATGAAGAAAAGTAAGGTTTTTACTTTTCAATTTTATCAAAATTTAAAGCATTATGTAAAAGGTATTTTTTCTTACTACATGTACAAAACAAATTTACTTAGTAAAAATTCAGTAATAACCTTATGTTATCAGTATACGCATGTGTATGCGCTTGTAAAGAAAACACATTTTTTAAAACAGTTTTTAAACATTTAAAAATATAGTATTAGGAATTTTAATGACAGTACATAAAACATGAGACTTCATAATGATAAACTAAAAGAGAAAAAGAAAAAGAAGAAGCAAAACCATAAACATGCTCGATAAATAAACATTTGTAAAATATCTAAGAATACATAAGAGATTACTTCTGTTCTATACAAGATACATCTGTTTAAATTAACAAAATCATTCGTTATATTTTCATTCATATTTCTAAAAAATAAATGAATATACGTAATGTCCTTATATTTGTATCTTAGACAGTTACATATATATATATATATATATATATATATATATATATATATATATATATAAACAAATTACATTTAATTATTACGCAAATAATTATTGTATATAAATGTTTTACCTACTATTCTCAAACTTATTTTTATTGGCGTATAATTCTTATTATCATAAACTTAGTAAATTATAGAGTTTCCAAATAATATTTAACATTCCCTGACTTTCAAGTACAATTAATATATTGAATAAATAAAGTAGATACGATGAATATTTATTTTTCGATTAGAATATGCCACGTGGTACGTGTAATGCTTTACTTGAAAAATTATTCTACCTTGTTAAATAACATATGCAAACATAAGTCAAAAGCGCCGAATCACAACTATCGGCATATACCATGAAGTAAGTCATATCTCTGCTAATAACACTTATAATTTATTATTTATTTTTAGTGAATGGTGAACGACGATTTTTTAGGCCCTTTGGGCCAAATAATAGTATATTGTACTATTTTCGTTGTAGTTATATCAGTAATCCTAATAATTGCTTGTCTTATCACACCAGGCTGTATCGGATACGAATGTGTTAGACCAAGAAGTAAGTATCAATAAATAATTGTTTATTATCGCGCATTGATTTTATTATAGTTATTGTTTTATTAATACAATTTGAAATAATTATCGAGGTGCTATTTGTATTTGCAAAAATAAGCGTACATTTAATTTCATTAATTGCGCCCAAAATCAAGTCTTGTAATACTAATTCGTTTAATATCATAAGCATTAAACATTAATGCAATTCCTGTTATTGTCATTTAAAGATCCTGACGGATCACGTATATTTGACGATTTTCTTAAATGTACCTACGCTAAAGCTATACTCTAACAAACATTCGATTATTCTAATCTCCAACAAATCTTTATAAATTTTTACATTTAATTAAATGTGGTATTGCAATAGAATATATTTTACAATTAGAATAATGAAGGTGGAAAACAAATTTTATTGTTACATACTTATTTATACTATTCTATGGAATAGAGTATTTGTAGTGAATAGATGCATTGACTTCAAAATTCTTTTCATCTCAATGATTGCAAATTGTAATAGATTGCAAATCTATAGGGAGAAATGATAAATTTCATCGGAAATTCAAGTAGAAGTATCGTTTGATTAATTTAATTTTTATTGACGGGTGTTGGATTTTTAATGCATTAATTGTCTTGTGATTTGCTTGAATGAAAGAAAGAAGAGCTCTTGTGATGTAAATATTTAAAATTATTATAAAACTATTTCAATTGACATAGACAAATGACAAACTAGAATTACAAAACTTGAATTTATCATACCACCAGTAAGGAAATTCATTACACAAACATGAAAAATATTCATAAAAAGGGCATTCGAAACTTCGGATATAATAAATCATTTATAGTTTTTATTTGCCTAGTCTAAAACTTTATATAATTGCGTAACATCTCTCTATGTATGTTAAAATTAGATTATCCGGAGATTGAGATAATTCGGACAAAATTCATAAGAAATGTAATCGTTGTATGTAATGTAGTCGAACCCTGCGCACAATTTCATATGGCATTAAATATTATTTGAGGCCGTTATTTAAATAAAGAAAACAATATTTCTTTGGCTGCTCGATGCCGTTACCAAGAAATATTTCTGTCCCCGTGTTCGTAACCTCTATATACGATTTCATTGCATACGAGAGATCCATTGTCTTAACGTTTACATATTTCACAATGAGCTTTGTGCAATGAGCATCGTAATTTATGTCTTACGCGCATTATTTAAAATTTGAAAAAATTTTCTATTTTCTTGTTCGCGTGAATACTTTCTGACTAGTGCGGATGAAATGGGACAATCGATTTCATTTGAACATATCGGGTAGCGTCGTTTCGATGAGAAAGATCGATTCATTAAATTTCAAAAGTAACTTATCAGTGGGACTTTAACCTTTATAGGCTTACAATAATTTAAATATCGATATCACAAAATTAAATATACAAAAATTGATCGCTGTATATAATATTAAGCTTTATAGATAATATTTCACGTGGGCGTAGAATAGGATGGCATTTAGATAAGTTTAAAGCGAGAAATAAATTGGTTAAATTCAAAAAAATATAATTTCTCTAAATATAATTACTATCGTTCAATGTCTGAGCTGTGCATTAAATCGTATGTTCCAGAAAAGTCAGAACAGTCTGTGTCTGCGAAGCAAAATAATAAACCAAACGATAATCTAAACCTCAATGACATTAGCTACAGGTCTTGGCGACTCGGTAGTTTATATGATACTGAAAATGGTAAATATTACTTATCAGCCATTTCTTCATTTCATAATATGGCCATAAACATTACATATTAATGATCTATTGGGGGGGGGGGTGTTTGTGGAAGAAAAAAAAAAGATATACATCCTCTTTATTCATTTATGCATACAATGAAATACCAAGACAACTTTGATAAATCATTTAGAGATTAATTTTTCATTTAAGGAACGATCTGCGAGAGTCCAGGAGATTCCTTCAACTCTGACAACAGTCAGTTTAGAATAGCCGACTCAACTACAGTAATGGTAGACATTTATTTTATCGTACCTAATAATAATGACAATAATAGTTATAAATAAAAATAATAACAAACACAACAATGAGAATAAATATAAATTCTTTGTCCAGAATCTTGCACCACCACCAAAGCAAAAGAAATCAAACAAAGAAAAAGAATTTCCAACTGAAATAACACTGAGCCTACGGTATTTACCATATTGCGAAGGGCTTACGGCTTCGAAACTCGTCATTGGCATTGAGGTGCATATTTTAATTATTAATATTTTACGTTATTACATGAAGTCCGGCCTAATTAAAATAAGCAATGAAATATATTATAAGTCCTTGAGTGGAATTTTCGAGAATCAAGTAGTTACGGCGCAACTTTGTTTTACAGGCCTTATCGGGTCTTCCACCGAAGCAATACAACTGCACGATGGAGCCTTACGTATCACTCGATGTTTTCAAACAATTTTGGACGCATCGAAAGAAACAAAAGCTATACACTTTCAAAACTAAATGCATTAGGCACACGGCAAATCCGATTTTTCGGGAGTCTTTCGTGATTGCTGGAGCAACGGCAAAAGATATCAGAGTATATTTCATTTTAAGCCTTAGGATTCATTTTCTAGTGAAATTTATAGTTATTTAGCCAGTCTGTTGTAGACCTGCTTATCGTTCTACATACAACTATATACAACTATAAACATACTGACCAATATTTAAAAGAATTATTAATTAATAATGAGAAGGAAATACGCAAATGATTTGATAATGGGTTGTTAAATTTTTCGTTTATTATAACTTGTTTTTTCATCTTCTTTTGTTATTATTATTATTATTATTATTTTTTTTATTTTTTTTTTTTTTTGCTTTTCCTCGTATATCTTCTATGCGACTTACTTTAATAAATACATTTTTAATCGCTCACGGCCGTTAAACTGTGACAAGAAAAAAAAAAGAAGAAATTACTAAATTACAAAATTACAGATAATTGACAATTTAAAAAAAAAAAAAAAAAAAAAAAAAAAAAAAAAAGAACTATATCTACAAAAATTCATTATTTGAATGTTTTTAAGCGGTATTCGAGTTAAAAATACTTCAACGTCTACTATGTCTATACAAATACTTTGTTTCTCGTTCTTTGAACATTATGTGACTATATAAACGAATAGACGTTAATAAATCAAAGCTTAAGAATTTTTTTTCTTTACGTATAATTAATATAATCTTGGGAAGCGATAGATTAGTTATTATAAATTCTAAAAATCTAAAACACTCATTCTCAAAACAACTTGATTTCAAAATTTGATTTATATTCTCAGGATTGGATATTAAATATCGAAGCTTATGATCACGATCGATATGCAAACGACACAAAACTATGCGAATTGCAAGTCCCATTTAAAGATGCTAAGAAACTATTTTTAAATCCAGAAACTCATCTTTTCAATTTACAAATGAAAAAATCCAGAGAGGTTTGTTACATGCTTTACTTTCTTCAATATCTTGACATGTAAAATTTATCGATACTATTTGAGTTATTGTACAACCTGGCGTTATAGGAATTTGGAAATATACTACTCGGCATCAGTTATCTGCCTACTGCGCAGCGCTTAACCATCAAGGTTATGAAATTGCGCAATGTCAAGTTCGTACCGGTAGTACTGAATCTAAATGAATTTAGTAAGTTATACATACGTGTGATATAGGAAAGTGCAATGCTGTCCTTTTAATAAAAGCTTTTAATATTGAAATATTTTGAGCATTCATATATTCATACTCGTGTCGATCAATGCATTAATTCATGTTGACTACTATTGTCGAACACACATGCGCGCGCGCACACACACACACACACTCTCGTATCGTCAGTTATATGAACAATAAGTTATATGTAAATTTCATTTGTAAATGTTAATATTGTCAAATTGTTAGTTGATGATATTTATAATATTAGTTCTCGACGAACTTGGCATATTTATTCTCGCTCATCGGCAGACTCGAAGAAAACTTTTTTTTTTTTATTACAACTTTTATTACCATAATAGTATTGTTATGTATAACACGCGTTCGTTTTTTATTTACACAAAAACTCAAGGCAACAGAGTCTGCTTCAAATGAATAATAATAATTCTTAAATTGAAATATAATTAATTAGTTATATTTATTTTACTATATCACAATGGTCATTGATTTTAATATCGGTTTTATAAATGCTACGACATTGGTAGAAAATCCACTACAATTGATGCCTTAATTTTTTTTTTATTCTTTTTTGCTTTTATGATCCGTTTTATCTACTCTCTCACTCACTCACTCACACACACACACTCTCTCTCTCTCTCTCTCTCTCACTCTGTTAATGCTCTATTAACTTCTCGAAAATGCATCAAGACAGTAAAGTCGTAATCCGGTGCTATGAATGTCTCGATGCTTGCTTTTAATACCATTAATAAACATCTCTGACAATATTAATGTTCCGAACAAATCTAATCCAACAGATCCATACGTAAGAATTTTGTTGTTGAATGGAAAAACTGGGAGAAAAATTAAAAAGAAGAAAACTAAATTCATTCGAGCCAATGCAGAACCTGAATTCAACGAGACACTCACATTTGATTTACCAGTATCACAGATTGACATATTACAGTTTCTTATTATTTTATGCAGTAAGGTAAGAGTTGGTAGTAAGAGCAATTTCTCTTAATGTACAAAGTAATCTTGAGAATAAATATTTTTGTATTCACATGAGTAGTTATATCGAGTAGTTTTTATGAACTATTGTTATTTAATATTATAATATTCATTTTTGTTACTCATTAATAATCAGAATACCGCGAAAAAAACTATGAACGCCTAAGTTGCAATCGAAGCAAATATATATTAAACATTTACTAACATTCTATGTCAAAAAAATGTTTGTCTGTTATTCATTCGAATTTATTATATTTAATATCGCAATAATTGAATATTGGCGATATTTCTTTTTATCCCGTATTTAATCAAACGCAAGTCACAGTTGATTATAACTATGAAATTTTGACAATGTTAATCGTTATATAATATAAATGAAATATCAATAAGATAGATTTCAAAATCATTAGATATCATTATTATCTCGACTGTTGCAGTGCAATGACGAAAATTTCAAAAAATTTTCTTCTTACGCGATGCGTCAATTCAAATTCTCGCCTTTAAACTCCTTAACAGTCTTAATGAGCTTCGATTATATTAAAATTATTCCAGTCGAATTACAGGTTGTCGCATTATTGCTAATCATAAAAATCATTAAACTTAATAGCTAAATAAACTTATTCTTCGAACCGTAATGTATCTATGTATGTATAATTTAAAATTATACATATATGAAACGGCCTAATAATTATCGATATAATAAAACTCAACGATTGCAAACAGAGAGAGAGAGCTACATTAACGAATTAGCATTGCCATAAATAAAAACGCGGTCGATGATTATTGAAATTAATTAAAAGATGAAAGAAAAAATGAATAGAGAAGCTGGGGAGAGAATGAAGGATGACAAATCTTGAATCTACAATGTAATTTATTGTACGCAGGCCTCGCTAGAGGACAACAACGTACCAATGATGAACGAATTACCGAGTGACAGCGAGGATTCGGTCAACTCTTTCCAGAAATCAAAAGACGTCTCTATAGGCAAAATTGCTCTTGGTAAAGGAGTTCGCGGAGCAACCGAGCGACTCCATTGGTTTTCCGTACTGCAAAATCCCAGAAAGCTCGTTACAGTATGGCATACTCTCAAATGATCGACCGTACCTTTCATTCATATGTACGCGCTTTCATGTAAATAAGTAAAATAAATATTTCGAAATGTCCTCTTATCCATAAATTACTTATTTATTTCTGATAAGTTAGGGATTGCAAATTAAGGATGGTATTTAGAGTTACGATATCATGGATTGTTATATCATCACTTGATAGTCAATTTGCGAGTTTCCCTTGCTTATTGTTTATTTCATTGTCATATTAACATATAATTAAATACAAGCACAACCGATTCTATTAATTATTAATTTGTGGATTTAAGTTTTTCTCATTCTAATAAACAATCTTAGCAATTGGACGCATTATTCATTAATTTATACGACTCGATAATGATAAATTTGAAAGAAAATAATAATCTCTGTATATAATGTCAAATTTCATTTTATTTTTTATAAACGTGATTTCATGTACTCGAAATAATAAGTTGTACCAACATTGCATTTCGTTATTCAGAAAATTTACATTCATTTCATTAATATAATCTCAATGCTTAAGTAGATACTTAGTTTCTTAAAGCAAGCATTCCGCTCTCTTGAAAAAATGTTAAAGGGAGCATGCAATATATAGAAATTGAATTAGAATTAAATCAATAATTATGGTATTTATAACAATCGTAAAACGCTATCTACGACATAGAAATTTATATTCTAATAGTAGCGCATTGAAATCTAGCGATATACATTCTTACTAACAAACATTAGTCAAAAAAGTTAAATATCATTATATATGGCATTGCGAATCAAATATATATATATATATATATTACACAATTACTCATGTATTAAGTAAATAAACACATTAGAAATCAAAAAATTTTGTTTCTTCCATTGTTCTATACTACTAATTTTGAAATTTCAATTCATTTTTATTGTTCCTACACTCCACTAATTATTTTCCTTGACTTCGTCTTTTTCCAACGCCTCCCTGTTGGGTGTTAACATGCTCATAAATTTTGCTGATACGTTATTCTTACCGGGATTCTTGAAGACGACATTATTATTTTCCATCCACTTATCGTAAAATATTTCGCTGTTTAATGAAAATCCGACCCTATAAGCACTTAGTTGATGTTCTTCCGTTGTAAAAATTCCACCAATGGCTGATATCTTAAAAATCATCAAAGTATTATTTCAATAATAATGCTTTAATTAATCGAGTAATTTAATCATAATATCATTGTATTCATTAGCCATCGTTAAATATTTATTATATGCTTGGTTGTTTTTTTTTTGTTTTTTTTTTTTTGTTTTTTTTTGTTTTTGTTTTTTTTTTTGTTTTTATGTATACGCGATATAAGGGTGCAAATAACTATAAATAGCAAACATTTATTCTTAATTAATGCGAGGCTATATAATTATATTCGTATGTGTAAAGTATTGATGTAACAATTTCAATACTTCAAAAATAATGTTTACCGTCTTCGTTATTTATAGATAATCGTGACAAATGTTTGCGGCACTTTTACCTAACCAATTATATTTTTTTGCGACGAATAAAAATATTTTAATAAAATAACGAAAATTAATAGTGGCGCTGTGTAGATTGCCCGAGAGTTTTTTTGACTCATTCGACTCAGCGACCCAACTACCACTCCAATCTAGCCGGAATCCCCATAGAACTGATGGGACAGAGCAAGAATCCCCATATCTTTGATCGGTTCTTAGTAGCGGAAACTACGCCCCTAAGCAGCAGTGCATGTGATCACGTATGCACACGCGCACGTAAGCCGAAATGTAAATGGAGAGAGAAGTTTGCATTCCATGACATGTATTAGTGATAAAATATCACGCATTAATTTGCATAATTTTTTATTAATAGTTATTTTATAATTCCGAATAATATTATTTTTAATATTTGTTGATTGACAAGTAAGTCGTTACAAAATTTGATTATATGAAAGTATTTTACGTTCTCTATTAGTAAACATTAGTAAATAAACGAAAAGAAAAAAAGAATTTTTTACGAATGCAGCAATACATGTAAATTATTATAAATAGAAGAAAGAAAGTGGACTTAATGAAGGCAAGAATGTGAATAGACTTTGTAAGGTTAAAGGACTTTCCTTCCGGCATTTACCACAGACTCAAAATAACAATAATTCTAGATATTCTATCCTACACGTTTGAATATAATAAATTTTTTGCGTTTGCTTGGCATGATTTTCAATATGTGCATACACACGCGTGAATCGAGAGATAATAAAATTGTAAAAAGACATCGAAGCTAGAAGTTAAAGAAAGTCTAGCGATTAAATAGACCAGAAATATATGAAGATACACAGTGAAAAAGGACTAAAATGCAATCCTGAATTGGCGATTTAGATAATTAACTGCTAAAAGAGCATTGGACTTTTAATATCGAATGGCTAAACAAACAGCTTAACAATTATGACATACACGTGCTTATATAAACAATGCTAAGAGAGCTTGCACATTCCCTAATTTAAATTTGTCAATTATTCATATATACAGGATATTTTGTTATAATTTTGTTTGCCAGCAAGTGCATAGATCCAATTTAGCCAAAAGCCCTAGAAAATAGAATTAGAATTACCGCGGGTTAAGCAAATTAATAATATTAAAATAAGATAAGCCCGAGAGCAAATTGCGTAATTAAATTAATAATTGCGCATTAATTATTTTCAATCGGTGCCCTTGCGTTTTACGAATGTTTTTATAAATTTTTCTACAGAGCAACCATCTCGTCTCTTTAGGTTGCAAGAGTTAGCTTGTACTTTTCAAATGGTACGCTTATCTCGATCTTTATCATAGATCTTTTTAGTAGATCATTTGTACAATAAAACTGCCTACATATAATAATATAAAGTCCTCGATAAGACTTTGATTTTAATCAGAAAAGGCATTCAATATTTTCATTATATATTTCACTTATATAATTAAATAATTTCATTTACAATTTGTAGACAATATTCAGCCGAATATTAGAATTTTTATCTACAATTATAATTTAAATATAATCTCCAGATAATTCCATGTGTTCTAATTACCATGTATTACCTACAATAATGGTTTTTATGTGTTTCAATGTCCGTTACGTCCTCGCTACAATGAACGTAGGTGGTAGGCTTTCGCCAAATAGAATATATTAGTTTTCAAAATAGAAATTATTCCATTTTCACTTGCCTCTATGAATTTTACTCAATTAATTGTGAGTGTAATTTTCTCGTCTACATTAGCAGATTTACTCATTTCTCGAGTGATAATATGTGAGAAGCCTCCGATAAAAAAAAAAAAAAAAAAAAAAAAAAAAAAAAAAAAGAAAACAACGAAATGTCAATGTGCAACGCACTTGAAATTACTACTTTATATTACACAATTTATAGTATTTTACTTCAGGATTTTACAATATTATTTGCAGATCTACAGAGAAATACAGGCAATATTAAATGTTACCTCGTGACTACCATATCGTCTGTAAAGAGAGCATCATTGCCTATTCCAAAAAAGTATACGAAATTTAATAATTTCATTTAACAAGAAGTTACGAAGTATTTGATAGCCAAGGAAATAACTACAAATGTAAGTTTCTGCGGCTAGAATATAAAATCAAATGGTACAATTATCAATATCTCCTCAACATACATATTAATAATCATTAATAATGGCAAACTTGAAAGATTTACATGCAACCTTATTTGTGAATAATATGCTTATTATTTTTCGCAATAGTTACAAAGTATTTTAAAACAGAGAATAGCTAATGAAATCTGTACGACGAATGACTTCAATGAATGGTTTAATTTATGTTTGCAATCGACTTATCGAATTCACAATGACCAACCCTAAAGAAAAAGTTTTTAAATTGGCCTTTTTGGAATATCGCGATAAATATTGCTTGATATAACTCGATAAGAGGTACTTCTTATATGAGTACTTTGTACTCGAATAGCAAACGAACGTGCTTTATTTGAGAATACGCATAACTTTATGAGATCACTTCGTGTTATTCAATCAAATATATATATTTCCCGTACTAGTTCATATATACTTTAGATCAATTTTCATTGTTTATTAAACACCATAAAGTATCGTATATGTATAGATGAAGCATAGAAGAGCTTCAGCGTGGAGTCATGTGCAAAGAAAAGTTGTTATAATAATATTAACTTATTTAAGCATAAGTAAACAATTCATTATATAATCAAAGTTAATTAAACATAAACATTATTAATTAGGTAATAATTTTAATTGTAGCCAATATATACACATTCGATACATATTCCATACATATTCGATACATATTCAGTCTAATATTAGAATTTTTCCATTACCATTGGTATTAGCAAAAATTATAAATTTTTGTATCTCGGAGATAATAAGTTCTCGAACTAATGAAAAATTAATGCAACAATAATATAATGGATTTTTTTTTTTATATTTCGTAGCGAAAACTTAATAAACGGCAGAAGGTGTAAAAACACTGATAATTCCATACAACATTTGACTATTAAATTGCGTATCATAAAAATTTCTAATATTACCGGAGTACTATATAAACGTTATATTATGACTTTATGCATTATTGCATGGAAAGGACATCGGCATCGATTTGAATGCATTTGAATGCTAATAATTTGAAAAATAATGGATAATATTGATAATAATTGGGGTTACCACCTACATTATAACAGATAAATTATTTGTGGTTCTCATAACGAAGAAAAGTAATGGGGATGCGACAACCACTGCAAAAGTTGATATGTTATACACACAAGCAGATCCGTCACATCCGATCGATCGTTGAGTGAATATTATTGTCTCTGAAACTGCAAAGTGTGAGAGAGAATCTTGTCACACGAGCGCACAAGTAACGAGGCGAAATATTTACAAAATCAACAGCGATAATCTTAAATATCGATAAATAATATGAATTAAGAATGAAAGATTAATCAATATGTCAAGCTATTAATTCGATTAATTCGACTATGCTGAATTGCTAATATCATCGCGACCCTAATTACACCGAAGCTTAATTAATTATCATGCGCAAAATTACCAGCACGAAGCTGTAATTATCTTAAATATTTAAATCTTCAAGCGTTTTTTGTCATCACATGCCGAAAGTGTAAATTTCATTGGCAAATTAGTTGCTTATACGGCCAGTACATGAGGCTATGCACATTGTACATTTAAACTATAATGTTAGAAAAAAAAATTGTACCGTAAATTGTATAAAAGTATTTTTATGATAATTACGTTGTATCTATTAATGAGTAAGTTTTCGAGAAAAAGTAATATTAATTGTAGGCCAAAGCCGTGGTATTCCAAAAAGAATAAATAATATTTTTATTATCGATATACTATTATCTGGTATATATGCGTTACACGAATACATCGACACGATAAAACAAATAGTGTAACGAGGAGTAAATGTTATAAATATATATTAGAATAATTTACTAGAAATAGTAATAAACAAATAAATGCATGTAAGCGCAAATATGATTGAAGACAAAAAATATTTATATAACCGTTTAATGTACATATTATTATTTACAATTTTTATTTTTACATCTGTTTACATGTAAATTCTTGTTAAATTGTAAACTGTCTCTTTTTGAATTCTGTTCGGAATAGAAGCATTTTAGTCCAAGTCATCGGTTCTCGGAATATTTACATTTTCTCATATTCGTTTCCCCACTAGCCAAAAGCTAGAATTCTCCAACGTTCTACGAGTCTTCTTAACCCTCGAATGTTTGCATTCAACTTCTTAGAATTTTCCAACGTTCTACGAGTCTCCTTAGCCCTCGAATATTTACATTCGCCTTCTTTGAATTCTCGACTAGCCGAAAGCTTAGATTCACGAACGATTCCGATCGTTTCCGATCGTTTCCGATTCTTTTCAAACGGCTGCCTAGCCTCGAACGTTTACGCTTTTTCCGCCGAATTCTCGAATAGCGGAAAGCCAATTGCCGCGCCGATACTTAAGGAAGTGCGCGACGAGATTCCACGTAATTTACTATCGGCAATCATTCGGTAATGAGTGTCGGTAGTTTTAAAGTGCCGCAATTCGATTATTCGACCAATTAACGCGGCGGCCCTCATGTTCGACGCAACAATCGCAAGAAAAAGGCAAAGACAACGACGATCCGTCAAGGGCTGATTGCCGTTCTAGAAAATAGTCGACTATACAAATCATTGTATCTAATCCTTCTGCTCTCGAAGGTATATCATTTATCTTTATTGCGAATAAAACTAGCACACTAATACTCCCATGCTCTCCTTTATGAGTATGATCGATTCGCTTGGAGACCTTTACAACGTCAGCATAGAACCCTATAATCAACAACATCCATTGCTAATCCCTATAGCATCATCAACGACATCGCCAACATTACGAAGAAGCAACCACATCGTTGTAATAGAATAATCCCCCCCCCCCCCCCCCCCCCCCATCACACACACACACACACACACACACACACAAACAAAAAAAAAAGAAGTAAACACAAAACTGCAATATTATAATAATGTTAATAAAACAGAATAAACGATGTCTTAAAACGAAGTTACACACTGTACATACTTTTAGCCATTCCACGTGTGTACTTTAACTGCGCATCGCTACGGCAAGAGACAAATAAACTGAACTACCGAATTTGGCAATTGGAGCCACAGACTGAACTTTCGAATACATTCAATTTTTGTTAGACTTATTTTCTCGTCTTTTGAGAATTTCCTCTATAAGGTACACATCAACACATTGTGTCTTTAAAAATATTTTATAGATCCTAGAATGGATTGTGATACTTATGGTGCTTTAGATAATTCAGTGTTGTAATCATTTTGTAAAAAATATTCGATTTGCTTTCTCGCATCTGATCTCTACTTCAAAATTTTAATTTCTTTTTAAAAATCAGCTTTCTTTCGAGAGTCTCTTCACAATATAAAATTTGTTTAACAGTTTGTGTGGTGCATAAAATATAATATAATCATTTGTAATTACCTTGCAAAATGGATAACATTTTTTTATTAAACAACCACGAAGATATTTAAGATTTTTTAAGAATTCTCTATGACTTACATATTTTTTCAACTCTGTTATTATGATCAGCTTTTTAAATACATTAAAGCTCCATTTCAACTTTCAAATTTTTTTTTTTTTTAATCGTAGCATATGCACATATGTAATATCTTTACGTCTAAGCACATCTCCTGAAAATATATACGTCTTAGATAATTTCGTTATCTAGACACGGATAAGTATCAAGTATATAGTACATATGGGTTATATGACTCTCTCTCTCTCTCTCTCTCTCTCTCTCTCTCTCCCTCCCTCTCTCTGTATGCGTGTATATACATGTGGTTTTATATTTATAATAATGAGATATTTTTTGAAATATTATATTAATTATAAGGAGGATTTGATATTGAAGAGGTAGTATTAAAAAAAAGAAAAAAAAAAAAGTTTAAAACCTTGAAACCAATCAAAGCTATGGGGATTCTTGCTCTGTCCCATCAGTTCTATGGGGATTCCAGCTCATTGGAGTGTGAGTGAGATAGTTGAGTGGAATGAGTCAAAAAAACTCTCGCGCAATCTTCACGGCGCCACTACTACTCGTATCGAAAATAATAATATAACATTTATTATAAGTAATCGAATCTATGAATAATGTAGTATATTAGATTTCATAAAATATAATTAAAGTATTCGTTATATAATATGAAATTTAAAATAAGAACAATGTACCCATTAAAGATACTAATACTATTTGTCTTATAAGATATTAAAGATTAAGAAAAAATTATTACCAAAGCAGTCATAACACAATCTACATCCACACGATAGAATATCATTTCTTAATAATAATGTTTTCTTCAAAAACGCCCTTGGGTTAATTATCAAAAATATTATGATAATAATTGTACGTAATTAAGAAAAGTATAATAGTTGAGCGTGGACAATTGTTATATAATGAAGCATGAATACATTGGTAAAAGTAACAGGAATAATGAATTAGCGGCAACGCTTATTTATAAATGAATACTAATAAAATGATGATAGAAGCCAAAGAAACGAATTTTGCCCATAGGACTACAAACAATAAGGCTGCCAACTATTGCATTATATGAAGATAAGTGAACAATTGACCGAATTCGTAAGATGTGAACCGAACATTCGCAGCCACATACGAATTGCAGTGCATTGTAAACAAAATGTCCTTCTAACCTTCATTTGTATAGCAAGACGTGCAGTGGCTAGGAGAAGAGCCTCGGCGACTCCTTCCTCCTTGTACGAAGGATGAACACTAAGAATGTAAACCCGCAAGTACGTGTCGTGTCCGATCGCTTCGTATGCATTGGCTTGCAGTATCAAAGCACTCTTTAGATTCCATATGGACTGTAAAGTTCGTCCTTCCAATATCTATTTGAAGTAATTTTGCAAAAGTGACCGTCTAATTAGCACTTCCTTGGATTTCGCAAATTAATTGAAAGTAACATTGTTAAGGACTTGTTGTTTGAGCAGCCATTCGTTAATACGAGACTTATAGGAATACACGTTATGATTGAATGGAAAAAAAAAAAGGAAAAGAATTTTGAAATTTTAGAGTAATTTGATTGAAGTACATTGAAAGAAGGTTGAAAGTAGGTGATATTTGTATAACTTAGCGTTTAAGCAGTTTAAAAATTCTCGATTACGGCAGCTGTTTTTCTTGATAAAGGTATGTGGCTTATCTAACGTCATAGCTACCTGCATGCGGCTGTAAGTATTAGTCTTGTCAAAATTTCTGTTAATCCGTGTTATGACTGTGCCGATAATGCGTCCCGACTTCACACTCACAGCCACCAAACTGGTCGTATCGTTCATCCACATTCTAATTATATTTAAATATTCATGAAGCGATACTGCATCGTCTAATAGCTTTGACGATCTGCACATCGCTTCCTCCCGAAAATAGTGATGCTGATCTCAATAAATAAAATAAACATCAAAGATAAAACAAAAGAGATGGATAAAGCAAGACAGTATGGACTTATCGTTATAGAGTCAATCTCAATTTACGTACGATTAAAAATTATTAATCTACAAAAGTGGAAAGCGCGATTAACGACAATAATTCATTATGCTATATTTGCTTACTAAGTTACTTGTAATCAAATGAAATAAACGAATCTCACGTTATTATTCATATTTAAGATTGTTATATACATTTAACATATATATGTATATGATTATGATATTATTGACGAGTGTTATTATAGTAGAAAAAAAAAAAAAAAAAAAAAAACTTGTATCATAACATAATAATAAAAGCAAGTGTTTACCGATTAATCGTCGAATCGTAAGCAAGAAGAAGTATGGGTATTATAGTTTATATTTCGCCGATAAATCAAGAGATAATATGTTAATGATAAAGGATATCTAAATAAATGAATAGTTGGTCAATAGTGGCAACTCAAATATTAATTTCAATTATTTATAAAGGGCTTATTAGAAAATATAAAAAAAAAAAAATAAAAAATAAAGATAATGTGTGCTTGCGCGAGTGTGTATAGAGACTTATAAAATACAAAGCAAATTCAATAAAATTTTTCATAATATTAATTGTATTGAAAAATTGCATTATAAACGAAAAATAGCCAATTACATTTTTATTTTATGCCACTTTCAACAGTAAAAAATTAATAATTTTTTTTTCTTCTAATGTATATATAAATAAAAATAATAGAAAACATCTCTGTGGAATTATCAATATAGATTTGTAATTATTTTATTACATTACGTATATGTAATTCTCTTTTATGTACATTAATTAATATTAATTTATATTAATGTTGACAATATTTTATTCAGTAATTTCAGCTACGAGAAAAATGAAAAACGAAGATCAACTAACGCGACAAACAAATGTATTTGGAAAAGCAGATAACGTTAATCGCATGTAATTTTAAAACTTCAATTTCTTATCTTTCCCAAAACCTTTCAATTAACTAATTAATGTCTGAAGAAAAAAAAAGAAAAAAAAAAATATATATATATATGTACATTTATTAAGTCAAACTACGATTATTAATTAATTCAAATTCAGATTACACATATTAATTCGTATTATTTTAATTACAAATTATTTTTTAAATTTAATAAAAAATTAGTTGTATTATTATTATACATTAGAATAAGTCGATGTTTCAAATTTATAAATAAAATTTCATTTATTATATCACGCACATCATAATTCATCATCTAATGCTCCATTAAATGCAAAAAATCACGTTTTTGATAATCTATTTATTTATTTATTTAGCAAGTTCAAGCGCTATAAAACCGATGATCCATAAACGTAGGATTATTACTTAATAATTTAAAAATAATGTTATATATTCAATTATATTGTGATTCAAATTATTACACCGATGTCAATTGGAGTTTTTATCAATTGATAGATATTAATAAAATACTTGCTCTTAGCTTATAACAAAATTATTTTTGAGGTTAAAGTTCATCGAAACTGTCTATTCTAAAAATTCTTAGTGATAAATATTACGGTAGTGCTTGTATCTTGTTAAATTTTTTTTAATCGATCCATTATTTGATTAGCTTTAAAAAAAAAAAAAAAAAAAAAAAAAAAAAAAAATAATTACTTAGTCCTAGGTACGTATGATATATCGATAATAATTGTATAAGGAATATTAATAAAAGTTTAAGCCAGCAAATCTAACCTTAATAAGTAACAGAATTTCTTCATGTCTATTTTCACGAAAATCTTGAATTTTAAATTTCGGCTTTATGCCCCACGTAATAGGAGCATAAATTTTCATTTCAATATCCATCGCTTCTTCATTAGATGACTCCCCCATACTCTTGTAATATTTTAAGCCTTCAATACATTGATCGAATAGGAAACGTTTTGCAGCATCTCATGTATGTTAGAAAATTTTGATTATTTATTAATGTTAATATGCTGAAAATACAACACGTGCATAACATAACCAACGAAACTACGAGAAATGACAATCAAATTATCTTCAAGGTAAATAACTATCAAATGGATTATCCATTTAATCCAAGTATACTACAAAAAAGACCATCTCTATTCAGAGCAACGGCACAGGATGAAATAAATAAAAAATTGTTAGTGGAAAACTTTATATCAGCAAATAAGGAGCGAATGAAATTTGAATCCAATGTGCCAATTACGTGGGAGAGGCTCGGCTCTGGTTATAGGATTATCGATTTCCCAATTGAAAGAATGGAGGAAATACTCGAGCATATAAAAGTAATAAATCATCGAATCTTCAGTTAGTAATTCGATTGTGTATTATTAAAAAATTCTTGTCAATAATTTTTAACTGCCAATCGATTTCTTAAGGTTTACTATTTCTATTCGGAACGAGCACCTCTAGCCACATCATTGTTCATTAATTCATATACATTGATAAAATACTTACAATTTATATTGAAAGCGGTAACGGAGCGAAATAGTTTTTGCGCAATAGAGGAGGGTAGTGGAAAAATTGTTGGCGTGGCAATTGCAAGTATTAACTATCCGTTCGACGAGACAATGGAGAACGATGACGTGAATATTTTGTTTCTCATTGAAATCCCTCGTATAATGCAGCTTATGCAGTTTGAAGTAATGACAAATCATTTGCAGTTTCTTGCGCATGATAATGATATTAATTTACTGAAATACGAACGAGACCTTCTACTTGAAGCGAATATTTTCGAAACATTCAACATTGACAAATATTTTTGCATTCACCTTATCTGCGTTCATCCGGATTATTGTGGAAATGAAATTGGCACGTCCTTGGCTCAGACTTGTCTAATACAAGCTCAACAAAAACAGTGTTCACTCTGCATTGGTATTTTTCCATCAGGTTCTGGCTACACTGTAGGTACAATTACTTTGCCAGGTCATAAAACAAATATCAAACGTCTTCAATTTTATGTGCAATGTATTCGGTATATGACTATTCCATTCATCTAGAATACACGAACAATCGACACTTATTTTTCATTAGCCGAGTATAGTGCTTTAAACACTAAGCATCACAATTTTTCATTCTCATTGGCACATTGTGAATTGCCAAAATGATTTATGACCTATTTACATAATTACCTTTTTAGCCCAAAAACTTGATTTCAAGAACTTAATAGAAACGCCATGGATAAACACTGTATTTGGAAAAATAAACGATTATAACATTTGTATTCATAATATAAGGAATAGTTTTGTCTCGTGTATGGGTATAACCATACCACTGGAGAAAGAAGATACAACATCGTCCAGAGAAACGGTTACTTAAAATATAAAAGATTCAAATATAATGTTAAAATTATGTTAAAAATTAGTCTCACGATGGTAAGCAACGGCCGGACAATACTTAAATATTTTATTTATATAACTAATAGATATTTGCCAATAATATATTTGTGATATTAATATAGCATACACACGAAGTCTTCGATATGCTAAGATACGATTGAAATTGCATTTATCAAAATTTAATTCAAAGGATTAATCTAATTTGTCAAACAACACTATATTATGCGATAATATATAAATTCGAACAATAAAATCTTATATAATACATTGGAAAATTAAGATATGGATAACAGAGTACAATAAAGAAAAATATAGATAAACGTTAATATAGAAAGTAAAATGAGCATGAGACAGAGGAGATTTTTATTTATAATTTTACAATTATATTAATTAAATGTATTTTTGAGTGATTAACAGTTGTTCAAATGAGTCTATTAATAATTGTTTGAAAAATCATCATAATGTATATTTAATTATTTATAGATATTCCGATTCGTGTTCAGACCTTGTCTTTAGATAAAATACGAATTCTATAACTATTTCATCACATTATAATTTATCTTTTCTTTTATAATACCACGATCGTTATCAGATAAATTACTCTTTAATAGATTTTTATACAAATTAAATTCTATTTTCGTTACAAAACGAATGCAATATATTATTCCAAAATTTTAATGTCGCTGGATACAGATTACTGACGTTTCATATGAACTATTAGTATTGAAATATTTCAAAACTGTTTTTTGTAGCTTCGGGTGTAAGATTTCGATAATATAAAAATCATATCATCATTTATCTGCGTATATATATATATATATATATATATATATATATATATATATATATTATTATATAACACTAACGATTTGCGAATAAATTGTTTTTTTATAAACAAATTTATTTATCTATATTGTACTCTGATTTTCATGTTATATTTTTACTTCAATCGCGAATAAAATCATCTTGCTTTTAGAATTTGATCAGAAATTTTTTGTTTTAAATAACAATGCGAACGATGTTATGAAACATTTTATCATATAAGTATTTGAGTTATTTCGTGTACACGTGAAATTGAGTTGGCAATGTATCTTGAAATTCCACTTCTCTATAATCGATTTAGCATTATAAATCACAACATATTAAGTCACAGATATTTATATATTTTTATACTATTCTAATAAGTCTCTAATAGATAAAAAAAAACAACATATAAGACGAAATGAGGCTCATGAAAAAGAAGTAACGATAAAATAACACATAGAAGAATATCTCTATTATGGATTAATTATAAAAGATTTTTATTATATTATGTCGCATGTTAACGATTATTAATATCTAATTATTATTGAAACAAAATATCCATACTCTTTTAAAAATAATAAAATAACGTTAATACGAATTTTATTTAGACGACAACATAAACTCAGATTGTCGTAAAAATACGAAATTACCAAACATTGTAATATCACGGTAATTCCGAATGGACACAATAAAATCTTTAAAACTCAAATAAACCATTTAACCGATAGTGAAAATCAAAAACATATATATATATATATCATTATAATTATGAAAGGCCATAAATATCAGAAAGCTATAAATATTAAAGAAACAAAATAATCGCAAGTAAATGAAATTATTATTATGAATATAAAATACAAGGTTCTTTAGACATCGCATCGGTATTGGTTTTCGCAGAATTAATAAGAGTTATAATAATAATGTAATTTATAAGGTCAAAGCATATTTGTGATTGATAATAAAAGAAACATAAATTAAATAAATTAAGCATAAATGTGTAACATAAATGCCATTGATGAATATCAGCTGAATCGCATGATTATTTCCTTCGGAATATTGCCAATTATACATTTATTAGAATACTCTTCTTTAATTATAATGAAAGACGTTAATAATAATAATAATAATAATAATAATAATAATAATAATAAGATAATAATAAGCCTCGCTAAGAATTAAGTGCCAGGATTTATATTCGAATATATCGACTTAGTAATTAAACGCAAGGCACGGCAATTGGCAATAATAAGCCGACAACTAAGAAATCGCATATCCAGTTTTAGCGAAATTGTAGCAAATAGTTGTGAGAATGTCAATCACACGATTGTCCTCATTGCTCAACGGAGTGTCTTGAAATAGTTGCTCGCCCATCGGGAACAAACATTGCAATTCGTCAGCATACGAGTAAAAAAGTACATTAGCGACGATAATGTTGCAAGTGGTCATGGACCGCCTAGTTGGTTGCGGTGAAAAATCAAGAATCCGAGTGCAGCTGTTTCAATATTTATCAAGCTTGTTATCTTCGTGGAATTAAATTTTCATTAAATACACACAGCCACATTTATATATTATAAATTCATTACAATGATGTGTAATAGCATATAATAGTTATTACATTGATAAATATCGCTTACATTTAAAGAGTCAACATCTCATTAAATTATCTATCTATGGATTGACCTTCAAAATAAAATTATATGGATCCTAAAATATTTTTACGACTATGTTTTACGGGCAAATTTTTCCATATAATAGATATCTTTATCATTACGCAATATAGTTAAAATTAAAAAGTTAAAACTAAGTCGATGTTATATCACATTATTATATTAAATAAGTAATTGAGTACGATTAAAGTACCAACACGAGAAAATATATATTTTGATATTCTCAAAGTATAATTTCTAGACTACAGACAATATAATAAAACTGTGATTTTATAAATTTCTATTTTCCGTTACATTAGATAATAGTTTAATGAGCAGCTTCAACAAATAATAATATACTTATTAAGTTATAGAAATAATTAAATGAAAAAAAGATCTAAAAATTTATTACAACTCCAGTGTGTTCCATAGATCTTTGTAAGAAAAATTAAAAATTACATTTTATAAATTTTCTATTTGAATATAACTTAAATATTTTATATAACTAAAAATTTAAATTTATAACATAAAAAACATTTTCTTAAAAAAAAAAAAAAAAAATTCATCTGATAAGTTACATATACGTTAGCCAGTACCTTAAATAATTTTTACAGAATTCATTGATACCTCTTATAAATTAATAAAATTCAATATAAAAATTTTCATAAATAATTTTTATGCAATTATTAATGAAATAATAAATAATAAATAATTTATATTATCATAGATAAGAATATTTTAAGTATTATATTAGTAGTAATATAACAATTAATCTTGTTTAGAATTAGACCAAGTCCACCAGATTATTGGCATGGGAGAAAAGTGTGAATTTAACATATTTGCGCTTTTCGTGTAATTTACAGCATTTGACTTGTTAGTTAGACTATTCTAATTCTAAATTGGCGATGAGAATCGTTGATATCTTGCAGTTCCTTGACGAGTGCCACGTGGTAGGAACGTGCACTACATGTAGAGGTGGAATGAAAACTCCTCTCCAACACATCAATGGTGAGAGATAAGGCAGAGTTGATAGAAGAACTAATCAGTAATGCAAACAATGTACTAAAAAAATTGCACAAGTTGGACCTCGAAACTGACACGTCTGCTACTGTATAAACGTCCACCAAGTCACGCAACGATTCACCGAGCACACGCGACAGAGCAATGGGAAAGCTTTCTAGGCGACTCTATTAACAACCCTGTTGGTCACTTCCCTGGTGCTGGAGCTAAAATATGCTTACCATCGACAACATTACAAGCCCGTCTTCTATAATCTATAGAGGCTCCGAGAGTACGTTCGCGACAGAGAATCTCACGATGAAGCTCGACATACCCCGTTAACGTTCCCTCATCATCGTCCATGGAATTGGAGGATCCTTCCCAACCCAGGCTGAAGGTGCTATATCACTCAGCCTTTAATGAAATCATTTAAAATCCTTGAACAGATTGACCACGATCCTTCCATCCCTTGAAACTTCACATCGGGCATGGCCGCACCCGAGAGACCTAACACTAGCCGATCCAGAATATCTTATATCATGGCCAGTGGATATTGTTCTTGGAGCGGATGTATATGGGCAGATCATCAAGTATTCTCCATCCATGCCAATTATCCAACGTAATTATCCATTTTTTGATGGCTAGTACTGGGGGCCTGTCAGTGTGGCAAACAGTTTAACGTCAGCATCATTTTACACGTCAACACAGGATGTAGAGAATACTTTACAAAAACTATTGACAAGATTTTGAGTGCAAGAAGAAGTGCCAAAGAGTACCGCTCATCGATACACCTCTGATGAGTAGTGGTGTGAAGATCATTATAAAACAACTCATTCACGCAACTCAACAGGGAGATACATCGACCGGATCCTACTCAAGGAATCTGTTGAAGTCCTCGGCGAATCTCACAATACTGCCCATCGATGTCTGCAAAGTTTCCTCGATTCTCAAGAGACAAAATTTATCGGCAACTCTATCAACAATTCACGACGGATTATGAAGAGTTGAAAAACACATGAAGAGAGCTTCCTCGATGTCCCATCATAACAAAACTCACTACTATCTGCCACGTGAAGGTGTATTTAAACCAGATAGCACTACCACAGTGTTAAGAGGGGAGGGAGGGAGGGGGGGGGGGTATTCGATGACTCAAGCGCATCGATATCGGGACATTCGATCAATGACCTTATGGCGGACGCTTTTCCATTGCCAAATTGGCAATCGACATCTCATAGAGATGTCCTTACCGCTATTAAAGCAGATCATAAACAGGAATTATCAATTGCATTTGACGATTGCACAACCAAAATTCTCGAACTACAATGGAGTCCTAAAGAGGATAAATTCACATTCTCAACAACAATCTCTAATGAATTTTCACTAAACATTCACTAAACATTCACTAAACGCACAATATTATCAGACATTATAAAAATTTTTGACCCATTTGGCTCTGTCTCACCGGTGCTGATTAACGCAAAAATGATTTTACAAGAATTATGGCTACACACACCATAAATGGGACGATCCACTACCATATCAAATTTCAAACCGTTGGAGCACCATTAGAAAAGATTTTTCAGAGTTGAATAAGATCGCGATATCATGGTGGGTTTAACATAGAAAACACATCCACAGTGGAATTGCATGGCTTTTCTGATGTCCCTCAATTAATTGGCAATGGCAGCAGTCATATACCTTATTGTCCACAACCCTAATAACCCTAAGGTTGCCTTTGTGTGTTCCAAGACCAAGGTAGCCCCAACTTAAGCGGCTCTACTACTGTCAAAACTTGTGCTGTATGTCCGGACCACACTGAGCGTGAAAGTAAAGGCACGACACACGTGGCCGGATTCAAAGGTAATAATACTCACGTGAATCAGGTCCCACGCGTGAGGATGGAAAGACTGCGAGGAACCCGATTACTCACAAAACACACACACACACACACGCACACACACACACACACACACAAATAATTGAAAATTTCATTACTATTTTTGTCAACACTTTTCTTCAATGATATTTATTTAGCTAAAATTTAAAGCAAAATTTCAATAAAAGAAAACGTTAAACAAAATTACATTATATCGATTATTTAATATATTAATATTATATTTATATAATTATAAAATTAAAGAAAAACATACATATATATATGAATTTTAATTTTTATACTCTTTATTAGAAGTGTCAAGATAAAACGAATCCAATTAACAGAAATATACATTTGTATTTCAAATACATTTACTCTTATATTATTTAACATAATACAGACATAATAGATGCAATGATATTTTAAAGTATTAATTTAAAATATGCACAATCGATTATATATATATAAAATAACATTTATGATTTTAAACGCAATATCGTATGTGACGAAATTTAAATTGTTCTCGTTAGATTTCATTTTAATACAAGTACAAGCACATAAGTGGTTCAATGATCCGGAAATTGTGCATTAAATTGTTTTTTAAACGTGTTCGTTATATATATGCGATAATAATGTTGAAAATTGCCGTGGAAAGCCACAATGTTGGACAAAGCTTTCGACTGCCAGCAACTACGTGTCTCTCTTGCTTTTATATAACTTAATTACGCGTATGATATACTCATTTTTTTTTCATGGTTATTTTTTAACATTCGTATGCTTTATGTTAAGTTACGTGCCCGGTAAATCGCTAACAAACGATCATAGAGATTATTGTGTGAATACTTAAGAAAAATATTATATATCAATGTATCGATCATTATTATTAATATATACTACAGATTTAATACGCATTACGAATAAGAATATTAATTACTTATTGTAATAGTTCGTATATATTAATAAGAGCAAAGCTTTGTAATAATTTATAAACAAATGACTCTTGGGAAAAATAATAATGAGTCAATTGAAATTAGCATTCATTATAGAATAAAGAAAATTATTTGCTGTATTAAGTGAGAGATAACTAAAATCGAGTAATTGGCAATAACTGGAAAATCGCTTTTTTTATTTAGAACACGAACTTCTAATTTGAGATAAGACATTTTTTTCTAATATCTTATCACCATTAACCCAATGAACTTTTAATTTATTTAGTAATTGTACAATCATTTCCAAATTATTTATTATTCTTGGAACATAATTCAATTCACATTACAAATTATTTCAACATATCGGTTTTTTCATTTAACTACGTAAATAAAAAAAAAAAAAATATATATATATATATATATATAATATTCAAATAATGAAAAGTAATAAATTTTAATCTCTAATATCTTTATCGCAAAGATACAATAAGTAAATTTTCTTTAAAGTTTTTCTTTTTCTCGAGCTAAGCTTCGATATTAAAACATATTTCCAAAATGATTCAAATTTTCATTTTAAATTCGAATGTAGAGGCACGCAAGTACATTACATAATTATTTACATGTTTGTTTCTATTTGTAAGTCGTTAAAACATTACATTTTTACGGATAACTCAAAAAGTTAATAAAAAATTAAAATTAAATTAAAGCAAGACATGAAATCTAAAATAAAATAAATAAATAATAATAAATAATTGTAAACCATTTTGAAGGCAATAAAAAGCGAATAAAGAGAATTATACTATAAAATGTGGACTTTGAAATCGATCTTTCCAGAACATTGATTAACAACAACAATTATGGACAAGTCATTCATTTTTACGTCTTTTCGATAAGGTGAAACTTTTACTGTGTTGTGAACAAAGAAAGCAAAAGATGTAACGTGTATTTAACTAATTCAATGCATTGCCAAGTTGACTCATAGTGCATATGAGAATATATTTTATTATTTATTATATATTCATGTGCCGAGTCATATGACTGTTGTACTTTTATATAATAATGGAGTTGACTAGTAAGTAGATTTAATAACAAAACATTTATAAAGACGTACTATTATAAATTAAGCTTAATCTTTCGAGTACATGTCATGATAATTATTTTTGTAATCAACAAATTTTTTCACTCCATTTGTTTATTCGTAATTTTTCCTTATACAACGTAAGAATGTTTAATTTGCGAAATTCTACCGTGAAAACTAAATTTTTTTTTTTTTTTAATCTCCACTTAATTCAATATACAAATACCCAAGTCTGAAAATTAATTCAATATTTGAATAATGGCAAACTTGATAATGTATGTATCCTATAAAGAATTTCAAATAAGAGAAATTTTGTAATCAATAAGTTTGTTTTCCTAAATTTTATAACTCCATAACATTATGCATTCATTTTTAGTAAAAAAAAATGTATCTACGCAATTTATAATTATAAACAAGTATTTTTAGAAAATTTGACGGTTTAATACTTGGTTATACTTTTTTGGTAAATATACGTAGTAAAACTAGACTATTAATTCATAAATCTTTATTTTTTAAAAAAATCTAAATATTAATGTGCGTTTACCTTTCACATCGTGAATTTTGAAACATTGCAATGAAGCAAATAGTAATGAATTTTAAAAACCACAATGAAAAATCGTATGATAAAATTAATTTGGTCACAATGAACGATCGATAATTAGCTAATTTGTATTTTCACTTAGGAAACTCTTTGACAACGACATTAACAATTTAATACAAGCTTTATAATAATTGTTATAACTAGTTTTTATAATAATTTTCATAACTCATTTTTATAATAATATTTTGATGAAGAATTTGGCAGATTTTACTCGGTAAATACAACATTTTTGCTAGTAAAATAATTTATGGAAATAAACTTATTTTAATAATAACGGATTGTCCGTTTACTTTAATATTGCTTTCATAACGATATCAGAACATTATTAATTACAAATTTTAATTATTTGAAATTTTCTATTGGGCGCAACGTCAATTTTTTAAAAATAATGTCTTAACCAAATTACATTTTTCGAATATTAAGTAATGCTATCGTTTTTTAAGGCTTCGACAGTTAGTTATAATTAATGTTATTTATATTTATTATGTATTTTCTTGTAATAAGTATATCTATCATTGAAATGCTAAAACTTTATAATCTCATTACAATTACTATTAACGTTAAACGATATTTTTTATATAATTATAGCGGCTCGCGGATATTTTTCTGTATGACGTTTTCTTTATTTACTTTATGGCTTTGTCGTTAGTACGTACAATTTGGTAATATAATAAAAAATATTAAGAAATTAATTAACATTATGGAATTTATGTGAAAGATTATTATATGAAATTAACTACAAATTTTCTTAACATATATAGTGAACAATAGATAATATATATGAACATTTTCCAAATACAAGCAAATAAGAATTTTTACTTAAATCTTAAAAAAAAAATACACACACATATATATAATTAAAACGTTATCAACAAAAAATTGTGATAAATTAATTTGTGTGAAAAATCATCTATACGTACGCTTGAAAGTATTTTATAATATTATATTTATAATAGTATATATTGAAAATTTCATCATTAGAAGTAAATAAATACTTCATTTACGCGTACATCTAAAATACGTCATCGTATCAATTTTTTTCTATAGTTTAATATTTCCTACTTTAATTCTCATTCAATCGCATTTATTTTATCATTATTAATTAACGTACATCCGAAATAATAAGATAATTTACAATATAGTGCAGGCTGCATCTCAAAATTACGAGTTATTAATTAATATACCATAATGTGCAGTTATTTAATAATTACAATTAGTTTTAACTTGTACGTTAATACTTAAAATATATTATTTAACTAATTGAAACTTTTAATAATTCTCTTCCATTCAAATTATCTTCGAATTTAACAACTATTACTCCCAGCGCAATTAAGAATCATTTCTAATACAGGATTACTGCTATAAATTTTACACATTTAAGTCCATTCGCAATCCAGCGATTTTTCACATATTTTAACATAATAGTGGTTCCTTGAGTAGTCAAATATCATTCGTATGTTATATCAATATAGAAAGAAAATTAATAAATAAGAAGAAGAGGTGGGGGTAGGGGAAGGGGGGGGGGGACGATCGTTAATCGTTGTCAAGCGCAAATAAAATATCTGCTTGATTGTAGAAATGATTTGCGAAAGAGCCAAAACCTATTAACTACTCAACACTATCTACATGCACATCATTTACAATATTCAACATCATAAAGCTCCGGAATGAATTACATTATTTATCTTTAATATTTCATAAAAGAGACTGGGGGTAGTATTAGAGAGGCATGTATTAAGTTAAATGATGCACGTAGAAATGTGAATTACTCATTGGAATTCTTGAAAATTACGGTCCGACGTGCGTTCGATGCTGGAGAAGCCTCGTAACAACGTACATGATACCACGGGTCTTAGGTCATTTAGGACACACCCGGAAGCTGTGGCTCGATGCCGATGATCTTACCGTGATCCATTGAGCATAAGCTGACCAGTATTTTCTATGAGCATATCAAAAATTGATGACAACGGCAATTCAAAGGGATATTTCTCAACAAATTATTGCCCAAGTGCTTCGGAAGAAATAATCGATATATTGTGTTGTCGACGGAACATGCATTTTTTCATTTTTTTTAAGCATAGCTAACAAAATACGATAAACATTGAAGAGTAGCAAGATTTTTTCATTAAAAAAAATATCATGCAACAATCCATATTTTTTTTTTGATAAAATAATGGATCACTGCGAGAAAATCTATTAATGCTAACGAGGCTAACGAGTTAAATAATTATTCTTTGTCTTTATTATCGGTATACTTGCTGGAAAATCAAAAGTGTAACGTTGTTAGTAACTTTACCAAATAAGCTTATTTTTACAACACATATTATAAAAGCAATACTTGTTGAAAAGTATTTTGTGTCTCGGGGCGAATCTCTTATTGTACATTAGCATACTTAATCACCTAATATTACTACTTAGGACAATTTATATTATTAAATAATAATTTGTTTATTTATTTAATGTATTTATGTGTGAAAATCGCTCGAAATTTAATTTGCATGCTCATAGAATACAGAATCTATACACATTTATCAATAAATATAATAAAAATATCAATAGTATATTCGTTAAAATGTTTTCAATTTATAACGATAAGAAAGTGGCTTATATAAACATGTGTTAAATCAAATGTAAAACAAAAATGAAATAGTAAATATTTTTAAAGCCTATTGTAAACTGTAAGACAAATAAAGTTCTGAAATTATGTTGTAACTCTTGGCATTTTATCACACCGGATATTTCATAAAATTACATAAAATACGTACAAATATGTAGAAATAAAGTCTAAAAATTTTTCAGCGAATTGCAAATTTTATGATATGTTGTGTATATAATTAAGTTTGGTAAATACTAAAAACTGAAATCATTATTATATTGATTTATACTGCAATATAAGTAATATTTGACTAATCGTAAGATAATGTTAAAAGGTTTATGCATTTATTAAAATTAATTATCAGCTTGTAAACAATTGGTTGAATAATTAAGTGAAATTAAATAAAAGTAAATTTGTTATATATATATATATATATATATATATGTGCACCCACACACACATAAATATGCAATCAATTCGTATTAAAAATATTTATTCGTAAAGAATATTAGTATTTTCAATCTTAGATCCTCACTAATTAAACACTTATTGTAATAAGTATGTGATGTAGAAAAATATAATTGATATGTGAAATGTGAAAATTGACTGAAATAAAAAAAATGATGTGAAAAAAAATTACGAAAGTTTTGATCAATCGACACAACTCGTGCATTACAAAAAAATCTTTAAAAGTCCAATAAGAAAGGAAAAAAATTTTTGAGCACTATGTAAAATATTTGTGATAAGAAGAACTTGCCTCGGAAAATGTCAATGCAACCTGTTATTATTATCATTTTGAATGTTTTCGTTTCATATATAAAACCACGTAAATTCGGATAATATTATCTTTTTGCTTTTATGTGTTTTGTTTTTTTACTTACATTTGTCGGTGGACGGAAGCACCGCCAGCGCTTTCACCCGAAAAGTGTTACACCATTGATATCTCCCCCAATTTCAATTTAGCAATATTTTCACGTACTCAACGAATTGCTTGTTGCTCGAGAACCTGATTTCCTTCAGTCCCAGATATCCTGGTAAAATCAGACCTTCCTGGCTCAGAAAGCCGAGCGGACCCAGCCTTCCAATAATTTACATCGTATAATCAATTCCCCTATAATTTCTTCGAAGACATGATTCTGAAATTCCTTGGAATGTATAAGATCTTTTTAAATATTTGTTGAGAAAAAAAAAATATATATATATACAAGTCGACATATATATAAAAATATTTTTACTAAACAAACGCTTATTTAATAGAAATTAATAGAAAAATATGATACTTTGATGTAATAATATTTGGCAATTACATATTTCTCAATATCAAACGAACGCTGGCATAAATAGTTGAAAACAATTTTCATCTCTAAATATTATTAAATAACCAGCTTTGTAATATCGAATATGATAAAAAAATTTGCAATCTGAAGTGTTTTTAAAATTTATTTAATTTGGAAGAAAATTTTTTTTTTTTTAATAGTTTATTCGAATTTTAATAATGTTAATTGAATGTTATATTTTTAATTTTTTTGAAAAGCTTCTAAAAAAATCAAATATTATTAATAAAATATTATTAAAATAATATTATTAATAAAATTGTCATTAAATGCAAACTTTTATAATAAAAATATAATCTTGAGTATCTATAACTTAATTATAAGAGTTGTACTTTCGTGTTAACGCACTCGCTTAATACTTTGAAATCGCCCTTTTAAATTCCTATTAAATCTTACAAACATTTATTGAAATCATTTTAATGAAACAAAATGTAATGATTCGGTAATGCTCGATATTTTCAGAAAATAATCGATCTTATTGAAGAACATTTTTCATTTAATTCGCGCACTTAAACCAAAATTAACATGACTTAACTAATCATTATCGTAACAAAAAGTTGAAAATAAAATTAACGAGTAACGACAGGCTGAACGAGGCTGACAAAACTGAAAGTAAAATGTAGTTTCGAGTAATAAATGCAATAACGTAAATACAAAAATATAGTGGCTAATAATGATATTCACGTATTACCTATAATTAATTGTGTTCAAAATGACATAATCACTTATAGTAGGGAACATAATAGGGAAATAATGAATGTATAAGCATAGAAGCTCACGTTATCCTTGTCCATCGGACTAATCGTGTAAATATTAAAATACAGACAATCCTCAAGTCCGACTGTCGACTGCTCGCTTGTCAAACGATTTCTCTGAGTGCAAATATTGACGTTTTCGTGGACTGTACGCGAATAAATTTAATCGATCGATGATTATGTTTAAAGTGAAAAAATTAAAATGCAGATCCGTGAAAATCAATTTTTCGTTATTTAAGTGCTGAAGTTTTAAATATAAAATAAATTGAGGAAAATTGCTTTATACGTCCTTTTACTTTATTATTGCTATTGTAGAAGATGAATTACAGAGTACACGTATTGGGATTTAGAGATAATAGATTCAGCGAATGCTATAAATGAATTACTTGATGAATTACATTTGTATTATTGTATTTGAGTATAAGAATTACATTACTACTACTAATAGCATTACATTTGAAATTACTTTGAAGAAAAGAATAAATAAATGTAACCGCTGAAACATCAACGTATAGTTTCTCTCAAAATTTATTTATTTTTATATCGATCAATATAAGATATTTAGTAGTTATGCCATACGCGCGCGCGCATGTTTTTAAACACATTTAAAAATATTTATTTACCAAACGGTGAACACTGTGAGATGACATAGTCTATACTTTCGAAATTGTTCAATAACCCTTAATGCGCACTAAAAAAAGAATTTCTAATTATTTCCAACTTTCTGTGAACATATTATTGTATTTATTATATAAGCGAAATTTATATAATTAACATTAATAAATCCAATATCGAATCTATAACATATAACATCGGTCTAAGATCTAAAATCTTCTAATAGTGATAAAGCGTGCGAAATTATTTTAAATCCAAAAAAAAATTCTCCATCTTTTCAACTTTCATTACCGTACCCTTCAAAATTCCATTTTTTTTTTTTTTTATCTAAATTAAAGGTACGAAAGGCGTCAATACGCTAATCACCACAAACGAATAATAAATAAAATTCCCATCATAATACATCGCTAATTCACACGTATTTCGAAAAAGCAAACAACAATGTCCAAATGCAATACCACCGCTTTAATTTTTAATTAATTTTCAAATCGAATGCTTAGCAGCATTAATTCCCAGGACTAATGCTTTAGTATTTACCTTTATGGATTTTCTATTTAATTGAAAATGTTGTTCAATTGCTTTTAAGATAACGTTGAAATGCTGAAAGGCATCTTTTAAACACATATTTTATCCGTAAATATACAACTGTAAAGATTATTTTTAACTTATATGTAATGCATAAATATATATAGAGTGAATTTTTTTTTTCTTTCCAATTTATTGAAATTATAAAAATGTCTTCCAGACTCCCAGAATCTCTCGAATTTTATCATTTCTGGGAAAACCCCAATCTGTCGTAATTTTTGGGAAATCCTCCGACGGTTATAATTTCTTGGTAAGCCTTCAACGCTTATAATTTCTGGGAAAACCTCCAACGTTCCTTGGACATCCGAAAAAGCCGTCACATCTGAAGAAAAAAAAAATCAAGTTCACAAATCACCTCCATTGTCGGACCACAATATCACCGAGATGTGATAAAAGATATTCATCGCTCAACAAATTGCTGATAACGACTGCCCTCTCTTTCATATTCATCTCGCACGTCTATTTCGAGAACTCATGAAAATCGTCTCCGATCAACCAAACACCCCCAAGGGATTCGCAAAGGTCAAGGATTTTTTGGGAAAAGCCAACTCAATCACCATACTTCTTTCAAGAATTAAGAATTCTTCACTCCAAGGCTCACTTTTCAAGAGAATTATGCTTTCAGTCGACTGACAGCACACGTCGATAATCAAAAAGTCATCAGGGTTGGTGGATGACTCGACAGAGCTTCACTCTTCACCCAAGATAACAAGCTCCCGGCCATTCTCCCACTACACTAACACTTTTGCAACTCCTCGTAATTCACCAAACACACTAACGTACTCACGTTAGCACACACTCGCCAATAATATTGGATTCTCGGTGGGAGATTCCCTGTATAAAAAAAAAAAAAAAAAAAAAAAAAAAAAAAAAAAAAAAAAAAAAACGCATACTGCAATGAATCCGAGCCCAACAATTCATGGGACAACTACCAGTTTCCAGAAGCACAACATCGCGACCGTTCACCAGTAGAGGCGTTCATCATGCCGGTCCCATAACCATGAAAACCCAGAGAGAGCGAGGTGCAACAATTCATAAAGCTTGGATTTGTGTTTTTGTGTGTTTTGCCATCATCAGCGGTACACCTCGAGGGAGTCTCTTGACCACACAATCAATGGTTTCAAATTCCCTTCAAATTTCCACATACAGACTAGTGTCTGGAAATCAAACAGTTTCGAAGAAAACGGAAAAACCCATAATCTATTGAACTAGGATAAATTTGTATGTACGACAGCAAATAAAATAACGCCTACTTCAAATGAATATAATTCGATCGGTAAATTTTCTTTAAATTAAATTGATTTGTTACGATAAATAATTCATATATTCTAAATTATTTAAGCGCCATTTAACCTAATTTATTTGTTTCTTATAAAATTTCAGCGCTTTTGCGTTCAATATAATTAACAATATTTTATTAGGTACAATAAACATTTTTATACATCAATTAATTTAAGGTATTAAGACAATTGAGTGCTAATTTATAATTAATAATCGACAACAACAATAATAAGCCTAATGTAATTAAATATTAACGTAAGCTAATAAAATATTAAATGAAAGAATTTATTCATAATAAATTGAATTGTTTCATAAAGAAATTACTTTTAAATTTCAATTAGCTTTAAATTATTTGAAAAAAAATAAATAAATAATCCAGTGAACGTAGACTATAATATTTAATTCGTTATACATAGAAAAAAAAATATATATATATATTTTCATAAATATTGCTTATCTTATTTTTTTTTCTTAGCAATTTTTTCCCCTTATACTAATAAACGTTAATTTATTATTCCGCAAAATATAATCATAAAAATGTAACATATACTTAACGGTTAATTTAATTTTATGAATTCTCTTCATATTCCATATTTTAAATAGTAAATTCTCAATATTAATTTCATATATGTAAGAATGTGTATTTTCTATTTCAACATTTTATCAATCAAATGTCAATAAAAAAAATAACTACAAATAATCAATTATCTTATGAATAGCATATGAAATTAACAAATTTTAATACCAATTCGTATTTCGAAAGATATTTCGGATTTCAAACGAATTGCGAATGAAAATTTTTTCGTTAAAACCTCATTCAAACTTATTTGTGCATAGCTTAAACATATAAAATATTATTAATATTTTCTATTAAAATAAATTCAATTTTCTGATGTTCATTTTTGCAAGGAATATTTGAAGAAATATATATGATAAAACATTTATCAATAATAGTAAAGTGATTATTCCACAGAACTTTTTTAATACAAAGATCTATCTATCTATCTAACTCTATCAAACTGTTATTATGAATTATCTCTTATCGTATTATGAATATTAAATACTTTAATGCAAATTAACAATTAATGACTAAATATAGATTAATAATCGGTTAGAGACAGCCAGTTTGCACCTTATATATTATTTTTATATATTTTTTTTTATCCCAACAACTTTGCAATAATAATGTAACAGATTTTGGTTAATAAATTTTTTGAATAATTAATATAATATCGGTAAAATAATTATACGTTTCCTTATCCTTATTAATTTCGACATTGATTTTTTAATTTAGTTTTTTTGCGTTTATTAATTTTAAGTATATTAATTTTATAAATAAAGAATATCTATAATCACTAGATCAAGCAGAATATTTATAATTTGAATTTAAAAGTAGATAATTATAATAAATTTACTAATTTCATCGTAAAAAATAGTAAATAAAGTTTTTATTTACAGACAATAAATTAATGAGTTGAAATATTGCACATAAATTTTATAGTATTGTCATACGTATCAATTAATTTACAGTTTGTTTATAAATAATTTATAATTTGCTATTATATGCCATATCCCGTATTAAAATCTTTTTGAAGTATCAAAACTTAATTTTTGTTATTGATAAATATTATTGAGATATTAACACTTTTTTCTTCCAATTGTATGAGTTTATATTATTATTATTATTATTATTATTATTATTATTATTATTATTATTATTAATTATTTTATTCCATTTAGCATCAGATTTTATATGACGCCATTTAGTATATTAGAGCTGTTAATTAATAGATTTTTTAAATTTTACATACATACACGGCACACAGAAATAAAAATTATTTTTTCGATATATTTTTGTTATTTTATCGTTTTTCATGGATCACAGATACTTGGAAACTATACTAAATAAGTGATAAGTGTTTGAATTCCTTTTATTTAGTTTATTAATATTTTTTTATAAAAAAAAAAAAAATAAATAAAAAAAAAACCGAAAATTTACATAATACTAAAAAATGAAAAAAAAATCTAGTCTTTCCTTGTCAATTATCGAATGTAAGTAAACAAATATTTGGTTCGAAATATAAGATCATATTGTAGTAAATATAAATGACCGTTTATCTAATAACAACTTTAATTAAATCAATACATAATAATTTAAAATTAATGAAATTTTTGCTTCAATCGTTAAAAATTTCGTGTCACTGTATAATCGATATTCCATCCTAGCAGCCTTGAAATTATAAAATACCTAAGTAAGTATGAATAAAATTTATTAGGTAGTAGAATTATTATTAGATAGCATATGTCATACTTTGAGCTTTAGAAAAATATTATATAATCATATGACAATATTATGAAGAAATTGGTATAAAATTTTCATTTCCTATAGAAGTGAATTACTACTGCCTCGATTAAAAATTTTGTACTACATTTCTTTGTTCCTTCCAATTCAAATATATATTCATTACTACTTGATGCAATTATTTGTGCGACATTAAATAATAATAAAGAAATAAAACATAATGTAACTCAATGCTCACAATGTAATTAATTAAATAAGTAAATAATTTTCAACTAGCTATTACGAATTTTTAATTATTGAAAAGTAATTATTTTCTTCAAAAATCATTTCATTATTTTCTACCAATTACTTGCAAATCGTTTGTTTTTTTGCATTTTAATAAACAATTTTCTTTTGAACATTGAATTATTTTGGAAACAACAATATTGCTTTGCATAGCTTTAACATTTAAATAAATCGAAGATAATTTACAATATTTTACATAAATGACCGATTAAGCAATTATAATAGTAACAATAAATATAGTACTTTATCCAACAGAAATTCTAGTATATTGATATTGGTTAATGTGCCAATCAGTAACTTTTTTCCCCAATATATATATATATATATATATATAATTTAACTAGGACATTAGTTTGAATATTTATTATAATTGTGAACTTGTTCCGGACTTGCTTATCAGCGATTACATTATTCGTTACATTTTTTTTTTTACAAGTTGAACATAATCTGATATCTGAGATGTAAAAGCAAAGCTCGTTAAAACAATATCGAAAAAAAAATTTAATCCTGATTAAATAAAATCGCTACTACGTTTTAATTTCGCAACATCGCAAAAAGATCTGATTTTTTTCCCCCCCCCGAAAACATCCAATATATACATCTTATTAATGATGAAATTATTTTTATTCATAAATGTTTTGTTTTATGAAAATAATTAAAAAAAAAAAAAAAAAAAAAAAAAAAAAAAAAAAAAAAAATTCATTCAAAATATATGATATTTTTAATAAAATAAAAAATTAAAAACAAAAAAAATAGAAGTTATTTAGTATCAATTACGTTATCAATTTCATCATACACATTCCTTAAATCGCAAGATGGAAATGAAAAATGGTATTATAAATAAAATAATGGTAAAAAAAAAAAGTGATTTATTTTGTTATTAATATATTGTTATTAATGGAAAAGGTAAATAATATTCAATGACAGTTAATGTGATTAAATTACTTTTAACATTTAATTAATATTTTACGATTTGAAACGCGTACAAACTGAATGCAATTCTCAATAACCGAATAATTGTAACTCATATTAAATTCTATTGTATAAAGTTTTATCATGTATCCTTTGTAAATTAAGAGCATGAAGACGAAACGAAAAATTATTATTCCAAAAGATGTACTTTTAATTAATGACTAAACCGTATTAATCACACAATAACTTGCCTTTGAATACATTTTAGTGAATAAAAACAAACAAAAAAAAATAAATAAATAAATTATAATTAGTCGATAATAATATTATTCACACCATTAATAGTACACTTATTATTTATTTCGTATTATAAATTAAAAAAAAAAACTATATATAATATACTTATATATGAACGACGAAAAAAAAATATTATTCAAAAATATAAAATTGTATCTAGATTTAATAAATGTTATTGAAATTCGTTTGCTTAATGATAATTGATAGAGCGACAATAACATCACACTGCATTTATAAGCAACATTATTACATATTTAATTAATGTTATTATTTAAGAATAATACTTAAAAATAATGGTATAGTGCATTAATTGTAGTTGATAATCATTTGAATTTATGTAATTGCAGATGGTAATTATAAGTAAATTAATTATTAAATAAATAATAAAGCTACAATTTAAATTCGTGAATAAAATAACGAAAAAAACATAAATAAATAAATAAATAAATAAATACATGAATAAATAAATAAACATTAACGTTGTATTTCATTGAATAAGTAAGGGTTTCGTCGCTTCTTATATCATTTGTTTAAAATGTCGATCCCATTTCCCTTATTCTACCTATCGACACGCATCTGTCAATTATTAAATAAATTATGAATTAAAATTAATAAGTGGTTGTAACAAAATTAATATCTCGTTTAATTTTATGTGCACGCTTTCCTTATAATTATATTCGTACAATAAACAATTGATACGAATAATTATTTAAGAAAATTTTCTTTAATATTAATACAGATGGCTAAATCCACTTAACAACAATAAAATGAGTTAACAAGTATACTTAATTATTCATTAATTAGCAATTATTGGTTATAATTCAAATGCGTAGTTATAAAATCTATAAAAGAATATGATTGGTGATTTATCTTCCTTACTTCCTGTCCCCTCATAATAATCTTCAATTTTTGTTTTTTCTCCTTTTCCTCGCTCTTCTCTTTCTTCTCTATTTATTGCAATTACCTCGAACCTAACTCTCAAAATCTAATTGACAATTATAAAATGCACATAACGTTATAATAATTTAATCATCGCCTACCGTTTCATTAAAATAATAAATAACAAATAATAAATCATAAATAACAATTGAATAAATATGATTGAAAATGTGAATATTTTCCTTTAATGTCACGTTTAATTTCACCATGCGCGACTGCACGCGACAACAAGTATATTTATCGAAATGGTCCATTACGATGCTCGTGACGTATCAATTCAAGATGGATTCGACGAACAAGCACACTGCCGATTTTAATTATGTTATATTGCGCCAATTAGAGCGCAAAAATTGGCGCTCCACATTCGCATTACTCGCCCGAGACTCTTTATCTATTCCTTAATACGATTTCCTTTTCGCGATATCAGTCGCCACGAGCTGCCGGTCATTTTATTGCCAATCCCCTTCTTCTCCTTAAAGACGATGCTCGCAATATCTTGCTCAATTAGCGGCCAAATCTTCCCTCTTTCCACGCGAGTGAAGCTGAACCGGTTTTCCATCTGTTACTCCCACCCCACACCCCACACCCCACACCCCTAAACCCAAAACACGTTTCTCGTAAAATAAGATAAATTGACCAAAAAACCGACCCGATTCAGCTTCCCCGCAATTCTTCCAAATCTTCCAATTCTAGTCAATCTATAATATAGACTAGAATTATCAGCACTGCTATTTTCAACATTTTTGTCGGGAGAAGAGAAAAGGTTACCAAAAGATCCCACGGCGTTTCTCCACTGGGAAAATGTCAAAAGTCCATCATCCCCTCGACTTTACCAACGATTTTACCGCCAGTGGAGAACAGCGCCAAAGTCAAATATTTCGTTTATCCCCCCGATAATACTTACCTTTCACTCACTCACCGCTCAACGCGCGCATTGATAACTCATCAGCTAACCACGTGCTGGATGGCGATTAGGCAACGCGGCCATTAAACCCCCTCGGGACAAGCAATTATTATACATAACATCACCGTGTGATTAAGATTTCCGGTGTTCGTGACTGTGGCCGTAGTATTCTTGACCCTCTGCCCGGAAAACTCGACACGTTTATTTATATTCCCCTCGAATTGGCATAATCGCTCGGCTCAACGTAACAGCCGACCTTTTATCGGTCCCCACTGACATGCCGATAATCGGTAAATACAATACCGGCCGAGGACCATCTCGGTACAAGCGAGGCGAAGAAGTCGTGGCGAGCTTGGTCGGGCCACCGATAGGGGACGGTAGCAGCCACGGACTAGGCTCGAGTCGAGGACACCCCCGTGGCACCCCAAGGGGGTTGTTCGGAGCAGGGTCGCGGCTTCGTCAGCCCGGTGTCGCATTCGAAGGAAAACTCCAGTGGCAAGGGCGAGCGCTCGCGCCATTTTGTGGCACCACGAAAAATTCGTGGACCGCGCGCGCGCATCATGAAAAGCTACTCGAACCTTCGATCCGGGCTTTTTTATTATCTTCTC
>NW_011948417.1:1099521-1100494 GCF_000503995.2 Ceratosolen solmsi marchali
CTCCTCCTCCTCCTCCTACTCCTCATACTCTTCCTCCTCCTCCTACTCCCCGCTCGCGACCCTTTGCCGTCCCACAGACACGCGAACTCGAGCGATCGACCATCAATCTCTCTTTACGCGAGAACTTTCAACGGGGCTGACGTTTTGACCAGCGACGATGTGATCATCAGAGTGGCCGGGGCCGGGGTGGGGGGGGGGGCTGCTGCTGCTGCTGCTGCTGCTGCTGCTGCTGCTGCTGCTGCTGAGAGTCTTAAAGCAACAATTGGAGATTTATAAAGTTTTTTTTGTTAAGTAATTGCGATGCTTGTTTGACTTATCGCGCCGTTTGCTAACATGTCGCTAATTATTTATTGTAAGTGCTCGTTACGCTGGCTCCCTTTTAACTTGCTCGGTACAACTTTCGTTTCAGCGTGAAAGCGATGTGTTGGCCGTTGTTCGGAAATAACGGTGAGCAATTTTCACGACAAGTGCGGATGATCCACGCAACGTTCCCATAGAAATACGACGAGGTAATAGACGATTGACCACTTCCGTTGGCCACCGCGAGCATTCCCTCGGCACATTTCGCCAAGTAGAGGAAGAGCACGTGGAAGTCGGATGAGGATGAGGATGATGACGGAGAGGGGAGAGGGGGAGGGGGGAGGGAGGGTGTAACCATTGGGGAAAACGACGTCCGTTGGTAGCTACTCACTTGAGGAAAAGCGATCGCGGGAAAACCATGGAGCATGGCGAGGTCACGGCTCTCCGCACACTCCGCAGCACTTGCTTGCTGTCGACGATGAACACGACTCGACGAGAAGAAAGCGAAAGAGAGGTCTTTTGTTTGGGAAATGTAGGTGTATCGTCGTTGAGGGCCCTTGGCACATTACGTGAGCATTAGAGGCGGCTGATTTCCCACAAAGGTCGATCTGTTTAGGAAATCGATAAGACTGGGTTTTTTTTTTTTTTTTTTTTTTTTTTTTTTTTTTTTTAC
>NW_011948417.1:1100511-1109792 GCF_000503995.2 Ceratosolen solmsi marchali
ATGCCGAGGCTGTGCGACTAAAAGAATTTCATTTAATTTCAACTCTCATCGGCGAGGGCTACCGACTCTTCCTTACGAAGCCCCTTTTTCTTTTTGTTCGCTAAAGCGTCCAACAATGCGAATCCAGTGTGGTAGTGAAAGCTCGACGTTTTAATAGGGAATGTTGAGGATTGCGCGATTAGGATATGGGCGCGAATTTTTAATATGGCGAGCCTCGTGAGCTTCATTAAACGGCAATTGTTTGAGTGCTGAGGTATTATTAATCATTGAATAGACTGACTTATATAAATGTCCCAGGAAGGGCCTTTTAACGGTGGACGTAGGTATATGCTTCGGCTTAAATGCGCTTTGCCGTTAAATGTATTTTTCATTCTATCTATTAACATTAATTTGGTTACATATTCACTCTCTCTCTCTCTCTCTCTCTCTCTCTCTCTCTCTCTCTGTCACTCTGTTCTACGTGCCTTTCTCCCCCTTTATTTCATTTAACTGCAAATCATACTAGGTGCGGTGCGTAATAGATCGGCTGCACTAGCCGTTTCAAAAATATCAGCCGTTGGCTTTTCGCTGACGCCCGTACCATCGCATGCCACGTTCAATTGGCCTTTAATATTATTCCTTCTTTTCCTTACTCAGCTGATTATTCAAGGCAGCTTGCCTACATTTAGATCTCCTACTTACACGAGCATTCTATGAGACGATAAAATGTCCAACCATTTAAGTATGAATAGACCGAATGAGCCGACGAGGCACATTTACCTTGGCTCGTTTCAAGCCTACCGACACACTTTGCCGATGACATTGAACGAACAGAAATAAATGAAATAATACCTAACGACTCGATAACCCCGTACGCTTTTATACTTAAACGCAACCGCACGATGTTCACTCGCGCGATCCCCACCCCAGCCCCGTCCTTACGCTCATCCTTTGTAACGATTCGCCTCCTTAGTATTTAGCTGACACTCGGGCCAATTGATTGCCAGGTTGTCGAGATGATGCAGGGGAAGCTTCGTTAAGTACACGGGTAGCGACAATTCCGCCACGAGACTCCCTTCATCTCGTCGTGTTATTTTATGTTCGTATTGAAGATAACAGAGGGAAAGTCGGGCTTATCAATGGATGTGATTCGTAATGCAACAACGCCCGCATAAAATTATTCGACGCGGTTTATTGGACGTAACCGGCGCTTTATTCGTATTTATAAGCTCCCGCTGGTTCGCAGCCATTTTGTCGGGACTACATTATGCCGTAGGAATGTACGTAAGTGGGGAACGCATAATAAAAGATCCTCATCATGCAGAGACCTTGAGTGGTAGGTGATAGGTGATAGGTAAGTAATTGTCCTAATGAGAGAGGACGGTGATATTTTATACTTGGGAGGACAAACGCTCGTCCAATGGTGGCGTGTAGTTTGATTATCGAAGGAAGACTCGGCCAGGAATTAACGTGGGAAAGACCGTAGGCCGTTTTATTAGGTTTCATCGAGAGTTGGAACATCGAAGCATCCCCTCGACTTGTCCATTTAACATTTTCTTAATGTTATGTTGGGGAGGTAGTTTTGCCAATAGGATTCAATGGGCTATTAATCAAAATCTTCCTCGATGAATTTTCACATAAAGATTATCGATCGGGTAAATCCTGTCGCCACGGTACACGAATTTGCAAAAAATACTGCGCTAAGCTGTGGACTTTTGGCGTATCTACTACACTTTCATATAAATTGTTTATAATATACTATCCATCGAAGCTTGGTTTTATTTTATTATATTAATTTATTTTATTTATTTATTTATTTTATTAATAGTTATAAAATTGTCGATACCGCGATATTTTAAGCCTAGAGAATGTGTCACTTAAAGCTTAATGTTATTTTTGCAATGTCGGGACTACGTTTCATGTTATGCTGTACGCGCCTTCATTCCTACAATCATACCATAGATTAATAACAATAACAATAATAACAATAACAATAATAACAATAACAATAATAATACATTGAGGATATAATACATTAAATGTAATGTATTAATATTTATGGCAATATACTCGCTGCACTCTAATCTAATCGTCCGTATTTATACAGAATATTATAAACAATATCGTAGTCGTTGGTTTATTAATACGGCTAATGCCAATAGAGGTAAGACACGAGGTCGAATTGAAAATTACAAATATTTCTAAGAATTTATGCTACACGAGCGTCTCGTATTATGGCACTAAAAATATGAAATTGGATAGATAGGTGAAAGCGCAGCAGAGCGAGCGAGATAACGTGGAAAAGCGGAAGTAAAGAAAGCAGCGAGAGGAAGAGATAAGGCATACTTTACGTGAAGTGTCAGATTTTTTTTCTCTTTGCTTTCTGCCTTGTGAGTCGTTGGAGACGGGAAAATGCGGACATGGGGATCCCTCGTCGTTTTTCTTTCCCCGAAACTAGGTTCCCTCGATTTTCCCCGACGCCTTAAAGTAGAACGTCCGAGAGCAGATGCGCCCATATTGCTCTTAGCCCCCGTATAATGTAAATACAAAAATAATTCTACGATAAGGACACCGTAGGTCTTCCAACAACCAACACTCAAACGTATTTCGTACTAATGCAATATGCATAAATATGCAATAAAATTCTAATTAGATCTTGAATAATAATAACAATAATAATAACAATAAGAAGCATCGTACTGTGACGCGATGAGCAAAGTAAAATGTCACTTAAACGGCCCAGCCTAACGTCGTACGCTGATATTTACTCTCGATCCTACGAAAATACGAATGTTTATCAGCGTCAAGGATCTTTATCAACATTCCCGTACTCGAAGCCTACTCGGAGATTAACCGTACGACCGAGTTTTCATGTACGCGTTGCGCCTGTGTCCCACTTCCACTCGATGACGGCCTCGAGGATTTCACGCGGCGATTTCCGTCTGTTGCGACGACACGCAGAGGGAAGATAAAATCCGACACCCCCGTATTTGTAACCTAATCGGATAGCCGCTACCCGCGAATTCATATCCATACGCTCGACGCTTTTATTCCACTGATTAACGCACTTGCCATTACGTAATATTGCTACTCGATATATCTCATCAATCTCGTTCTTCCAACCAACGGAATAATTCGACTTTACATTAACGGAATCGCGCTCGAGAGCCGAGATACCGTGGCCTGCCGATAAAATGCCCATACAATTCTAAACGATTAACGCGAATGATTATAAGACGAAATAATAAATAATGATAATAAATAATGATAATAATAATGATAATAAATAATGATAATAATAATGATAATAAATAATGATAATAATAATGATAATAAATAATGATAATAATAATGATAATAAATAATGATAATAATAATGATAATAAATAATGATAATAAATAATAAATAATAAATAATAAATAATAATAAATAATAAATAATAATGGTAAATCCAACTGAATCGATTAAAAAGGGAGGAGACGTATGGATGCAGACAATGCAATTTGGCCGAAAATTCATTTGTCGTAGTGCCGAGGCTAAAAAGATAAAAACGAGATGGGTTGGTTTTTCTTATTGCGCTCCTTGTCCGACCCGTCGCATAAGCCGCAACTGTATTGTCCTTACAGGCCTAATCGTAATCGTTTCTCCAGTATCCCCACTTTTTAGTTGATAACGGGATAAACTACTTTTGCTCCAACTCGGCCAATAAATCATGACTGAAAATCGGCAGGGGCCTTCGCCGTCTTATCGGCTTCCCTATTGCTCATTTTTGTCCATTTTTCCATCACGTAAGTTCCTACAGAATTTTGCTCTCTAGTTTATTTAAGTGCAAGACAGTAAGGGAGAAGGCAAATTTTCTAAATCTTATTTAACGCGTTTGCACAATTGTCGTTTGTAATACGGCTCTTATCCTATTTATAATCCACAAACGCAATTCGATCAGAATAAAAAGCATATAAATGCATTTATTTATCTAGAGAATTATATATTTTTTTATTATAAATTAGTGCATCTTTACCGTGAGCACGCGAATGTATTATTAAATTGTAAAAATTCTGTCGATACAAATTGGTGATTAATAATCGTGATCGTTCTGCATTCGATAATATAGCAACAATTTTTTTAATAATAATATCTTCATTCGAATTCGATTAAAAATTATAATTCATTAGCGACGCACAGTAATTTTAATTTTTGTATTAGTTATAAAAACATTTGGCCCATTGTGATTGACAAGTGATTATACTGTTTTTCATGGCTTCCAAGTTCTCTTTACATTCCAATTATTTTTTATTTACGTTATAAAAATGATTAATATTAAAAATCATCATTATCATTAATTTATTAATCCTTATGCTGAAAATATGCTTAAAATATAAATATTTTAATGTAATTATTTTATGATCGTGCCGTTAGGTAACACATAAACATAAATATATCTAAGTAATTATTAAAATAACAATATATGCCATTTGTGTTTTACAAATGAATTTGAAATTTTACATTAAATATCTATATATTAGTTTCTAAAGATTCGAAAATAATTCATTGTCATGTACATAATTCTTGTAATTGTACATGTTCACTTGTAATTTACAAACATGAACGATGCAGACTTAGAATATCTTACTTTATTTATTCGACAATAAATAATAAGTAAAGAATCATTGGAAAAGGAGAAGTCTAACTACGCGTACATTTTCGCCCTAATAATCTCTATAAAATTAATTTAGCATTATTTCACATTTAAACAAATTATTTATAAATATAATCGTAGTTGTTTTTTTCATTTTACTTACATTGTTAACTTCAACATTAATTACATTTTCCATATGTTTCCATATATTTTTAATTCGCCATTCTGTTATAATCAAACTTGGACTACAATAATATCTTCTTCTATTGACAATATTATTTTTTATAAATCATGTGCATAGCCAATTATATGTGTTGGGATATTAATGAGATTAAACTCACTTTTCGTCAGAATTCTTACAAAAAATCTCATCCAATTTGCATATTTATACAATAGAATTTCATTTGTAAATAATATCTTTAAAAAAAAATCTTAATAAAAATTATTTTTGTTTCAGAAATTCATTTGGAAATTCTTTATAATAACGAGATCAATAGTTCATACAATTCAATGGAATGAAAATAATTTTCATTGCTAAGGAATATATTTGGTACAACGTACATCGGATATATATGAATATTTATATAATATTATGTTTCCATTTTATGGTTTCCCCCGCCCCCTCCCCCTGCCCCTCCCCCTCCCCCTCCTTTAACTCAATATATTATGAAAGTATTTTAGAAAATGATAAAATTATGTCTGTAAAGGTAATATAATGAGATGTTTTATAGAGAAGATATATCGACGTAAAAAATCGATAAAAGTATATTATAATAACATTGTAACGAGTATAATAAGATTATAAAAATTTCAGATGATTTCTTTAAATTAAGATTAAGAGGTCAATTCAATATTCAATTTTCTTTAAGATATTTATAAATATATGCTACACTTGATAAAGTACACAGCGTTCGATCAAATAAAAGTTGGACTTTCCCAATTGTAAATGAATAAATTTTAATAATTTAATTTTTTGCTATTTTTATCCGTATATGCGTTTAATTACATATTACATTTCCAAATGCACAATATTATTGTCTTTTCTTATTTTGTTTACTTTATTTTTACTTCTCTTAAAGAAAAACAATATTATTATTATTATTAAAATTTTCAGTTATAACATTACGTAAAATTATTAAACTTTCGTTACAACGATTAAAAGTAAAATTAATATTTAACTGAATTTATCACTGTGTAACAATTCACGCTTATTCCTCTTTTTTTTTTTTTTTTTTTTTTTTTTTTTTTTTTTTTTTTTTTTAAAGCAAACATTGGAAATTGCTTGATTAAAATATTTATTGTTAAGAAACATGTTGTAAATAATATGCATAAAAACGCTATGAGATAATAAGACGTTGATTATTGGAGAGAATACAAAACGTCAACGTTAGCATAAATTAAAGAGGATCGAATAATTCAACTCGACTCATTCAACTACGAATGATTAAAAATAAATATTTTTGCAAAACAAACATATCCAAACATATCCAAACATCGTATTGTACTTTGATTTTTGTTATTCTTTTACCAATTAATCTTTGAAATAAGAATTCAATCACTATAAAATATAGGACCGTTTTATTTAGATTTCAAGTGAAAATTTTTATTCCCCCCAAATACCTATATGATTTTGTGTGTGTGTGTGTGTGTGTGTGCGTGTGCGTGTGTGTACCGCTCGTATTGTTTAGCGATTTTTCACTTTAGTTCTTCTAATCATTTAGTTCTTTTGTTTATTTCTGTAGCACCTGTCACTCGTCCGGTGCCTTCGAAGGGGCGATTTAATATTTTGACCTTAGCGATGGGCCGCGCGCACTCGAAGGTGTAGAAAATCCAGCGAATAAGGAGAATATCTTTATCGACGTTCATATTGTATAATGGACCGCGGCTTGACAGTGTAAAGCTTAATTCTCAATAATATCATATTAACTGCTTAACTATTAGAAATAATCAACTTGTGTTATGTCTGTCATTGATGTTATATATCGTTAAATTACGAGACGACTTCGAATGGCGTCGAATATAAGGACAATAGTAGGGTAAAAAATATAAAAATATTCGATTCTCCGTTCTTCTTTATCCGTGAAAATTGCAAAGACTTTGCTTGCTTTACGTGAAAGGAAAGTTTAGACTCTAGACTCGTTCGGAGAAAAATAATTTTAATAGATTTAATACGGTCGATGTGGCCCATGAGAACAGATCGGAAGTACATCCGGCGATAATTATTGACTCTTTAAGCAAACAAATAATAATTTTATCATATTTCCGAGCGGAAGGCCTCGGCAGCAAAAAGAGCATGCATTACCATAGAAAATAAAAGAAGTGGAAAATACAAAGAGAAATGAAGAATAAGACGCGGACACTCGAGATACCAATTGACTCGAGCTTTTTCCCATAGCTCGAGCTCTCGCTCCGCCATGAATAAGCCCTATGGATATTTGTGTAGAGAGACCGCTGACCCAAATCTGAAAGGGGTAACGACCCAAACGTTTGTTCAATGCCGTCAGGCTTTATATCCTTTCGAAGACTTTCAATCGTGATTATAAAAGTGAAATCCTTTTGAATTTATTTCAATCTCGCACGCGGAACAACACTGTACAGAAGAACTCTGCAGCCCCATCAACTAACGATTCTATTTCTTTTTTCTTTTTTTTTTCTTCTCTCTCTCTCTCTCTCTCTCTCTCTCTCTCTCTCTCATTTTCATTCCTTTTTTTTTTTTTTAAATACAAAACCGTACACCCTGTATTTTACATTACTAAGTATGCGATGTATTGTGGGCGTTATTAAACAACTAACGGGTCTAACGGAATCTTTATAAGTGTTTTGATAATCGGTAATGACAATTTTCAGCTAATAATTCGGTGGTTGAGCGTAAAAATCGTATTAAAAATTACGTTCGCAATGTAATCCCATAACGTTTATTGATTATAGAATTACGAAATTGATGCAACACTTAGGTTTTTTAATAACAACCGACGATTATCATTGTCCTGACAATCATTTTCATCGAAACTTAAAACTATATAGACGATACATAAATTTATGCAAATTGCCAATTTTATTTGCTATTCTTAAGGTTATATATATATATATATATATATATATATATATGCTCTCATTACGATTATAATGACATTGTCAATATTACACAAAGCACAATAACATTAGTGTTATGGACGGCTAATAATGTCGTGCGATACGACTCATCTGCCGGTAACGCGAAATCATAAAATTATCCTAAAATCCAAAAATCTTCTTTCACATCCTACGAATATCCCAATACGGAGAACCATTGCGACGTTGCGTAAAAATTCCGGTATTACAGAAGGACGAGTGTGACACTGTATTTGCGAGAGCTTCATAACTCACGTAATATTTGTAATGGGAGGATGGAATATACTTAACTGTCGGCTGTTGCGTTGAAAATCACGTGGGACCGTCGAGTCTCGAGCGCGAAGCGGCAAACAAACGCTGGGATCCGCGCGGTCGACATCCGAGCGCGGCATACCAGGTCGAGTGACGTAACGTTTTGTTCGCTGCCTCCGCGTCGTCCCAAAATTTACAATATGCACAGGGCTCAGCTAAGCTGCTTTTCTCAGCCCGCCGGGAGAGAGGAGCGAGAATTTCGTGAAAGATCGTCATTGGCTTGGCGGAGCAAAGTCGTATTAAGCAGTGATCACGACATTGTCGCGGCGCCTCTTGGCATTCCTCTTCGTATACGCAGCTTCCGTCTTTCTCCGATCAACCATTCGATTCATCCGCGATGAGGATTAACACGATTTGGGCTTATATTTTACGCTCTTCTACATATTTCATGCCCTTACTTCATATACTCGAACGACGTACCAAGCCCATGTACGTTAATTTTTCATAATAATAATTATTATTATTATTATTATTATTATTATTATTATTATTATTCGACGATACAGCTTTAATCCATTTTAATAAACATCCTCGGCATCATTCAACAATAGCGTCACATTAGCAACGAGTTTTGAGAATAAATGGCATTTAGCTCGCGGTCCTTTGAATTTTCCACGCACTGTACGATCCTAATTAATCACATTATCCAGTCGAAAAAAATGCACGACTTTTTCGTGATCGTAGATATAAAAATCAACGTAACAACGGCTCTCAAGCTTTCATCGACCAGGAAGTAAATAGTGCAGCTAGGCCAAGAATAGTCGTATTTATTAGCCACCACCCCAACTAGTCGTTGGGTTTAATCCAGCTCCATATTTGTCGAACCCCGATCGTAGAAAACCAATGGCGTAGGATTAGTTTATTCACATTTCAACCCCATTTTCATTTACGTGCGTTACAGGCTCGCATAAATTAATGCCCAAATCATTTATTGTTGCATGAATGTGCGCGGATGAGAGAGACAGAGAGACAGAGAGACAGAGAGAGAGAGAGAGAGGGGGGGGGGGGCAATGACAAGTTAATAATTGCTTGCGCAATAATGATTGTTATAATTTAAAGGTAAGTAAGCATCTTGTAGGAAATATTTAATAAGCGATTTGAATAACCAAGTCGAGTCTTGAATCAACGGTTTTACCTAAAAACTTTCATCAACGAATCAGGCAAAATTCCGTCTTATTAATAAAGGTTTGAAGTATGAACGCCCCCCCCCCCCTACCCTCCACCCTCCCCCACCAATACCAC
>NW_011948417.1:1109929-1118539 GCF_000503995.2 Ceratosolen solmsi marchali
CCAACCACACCACCACCGCCACCACCACCACCACCACCACCAAATTAGATATTTAGAATCGGCTTGAGAAGAGTTTGGACAATTACATTTAAAAATGCTTTGTCATAAGATATCGCGAAACGACGGAATCGGACGATTCATTCGTTAATAAGTACTCGTCCGTTAATTCGCCAGTCTCATTAATAAATGTCCTGACGTATCACCGTCAGATCCCATAGCACTTTAATGTGACACTGACGAGGCACAAGTTTCTACCCAAATCTAATTGATCCCACCAACAACTTGACACTCTATATATCCTACAATTCTCTCGGTTATTTGACTTTTCAAAAGTTGCCCTATGTTTATACGTTCGTCGCGATCGTTGAACTCCATCTATCCCGCTCGCGGTACTCTTTCTTCTTTCAACCTTTTTTTTCTTTTCTCGGCAATAACCTCGGCTCTCCACTCCGCTTTGATATCTCATTCCACACCCAACAATATTCTCGGATATTCGTACGATTATAAGCTCTCGTGTATTATAAATTTATTAAAAAAAAAAAATTTTTTTTTTCACCTCGCCTGCTATATTGCTCGCAAAGTGCATAATAACAAGATGAAATTCATGCCCTAAGCACTTTATACAATCATTATATCCACTTTTATCGGGGGCTTTTTCTTTTTCTTTTTCTTTTTCTTTTTCTATTGCTCTTTTCGTGCATAGAGCCGTGACTTATGGTAAGTACAATCGATGTTTTTGATATTGGATTAACACATCGTTCGCTCACTTCCAAACGGCCGCGACTTTATTTATCTCGCATTTAACAACCGACCCTTGTGACATTTTCAATTATTATTAATACTTGAGTTTTTCATTCGAACCACATGCAGCTTGCACATTACCCCTTGAAAATTTATGAGAATATATTTTCAATGATATACATATATATATATGTATTGTGTGTGTTAACGATACCAAGGACAATATCATTCATTCACAAATTCTATTCTTTTATTTTTTATTTATCGTTATTTTATTATTTATTTTTATTTTTCATTTAATGATAGGAAAAATAGATAATAGCTGCCTTTGTCCTTCCTACGTAGACTGTAGGCAATGGAGAAATATACACGTGCGCGGAAGCAGTATTTTGACACGCAGTGCTTGGCCCGCTTTGCACGCATTATTGCGTCATTCGAAAGAGACTGAAGCCGATAAATTCGAGAGAGCACTACAACCGAACAGAAATGGAAGTTCAAGGCTGTCCTTTAAATACGAGGTCGTAAAGTATCGCTGGGTAGAGTAGGTGGCCTCTGCCTGCCTGCCTGCCCCCCCTCCCACCCCGCACCGCACCTCTACTCACCGCTACTCACCACCACCGCCGCCACCACCACCACCACTACCACTACAACCATCACCACCACGACGAAGGAGAGTATAACGAATGAGTCCTTCCTACTACGATCCTATCTACGCGTGGAAAAGTCATCTTCGTCATGCGCTTGACTCGCGGAGCAACGAATGTCGAGCAACTCGTAACGGTCATGGGTACGTGTGTAAGTGAGGCGCCGCGGACCTTATCATCGCGCTCCCCTCGGCAAAGACGCGAACGCGTAACGGTAAAAGCGCGGGCGCGTTATCAGGGCCGTGCGTGCGCGATTTTTCTGGGCAACGTAATTGGTCGCTGGGCACCGCGGCCATGTTGGCTGATGGGCGTGGTGACGATGGGCGCAAGGGGTGACTCACCCTACCGCGTAAGAGTCCCTCTGCGACGACACGAGGGCCGAATCATCAATCGGCCTCTCCCTCGACGCGATGCGACGCGACTCTAACCTGGAGTGAAACGCTCGACGACCAGCGGATCTCCCTGATCGATTTCACGGCCGGTGGACGATCGATGCCACCGCGCGTTTTCCTCCAAAAAATGACGGCGCGCCCGAGCCGATGCGCACGCGCCCCGTGATCGCGTCAGTTGGCAATCTAGTTTGAACGGACTGCTGCGCATTTCTTGTAATAATGGGCTGTTTGGAATTGGGGATAGGTTGGTTGAAAATTTGATAAGATATGAGATATTTTGGACTTGCAGTTGTAATCGATCAAATAATCAATTAATTCGTTATAATAAGATATAAAATTTTCTATCAAATCCTACGACGATTCATTACAAACTTTGCACTTTTGGTAAATTTAACGAATATAATTCTTTCCTCTTTCCTCTTATATCCTCACCTGGATAATAATGCATTCAAATATTCTTTTTCTTTTTCTTTTCTAAACAACTTTTTCAATGGACATGCATCGATGTTTAAATAAAACGATATTTATACCCAGAGAAAAATCATTATTTTTATAACTAAGACAATAATCTGCCGTATAAAAATTCAATTTTTACTTTATATTTCTTTTATATTTTGCCACAGTAGTTTCAATCTCGATTTACGGAATAGACATTTTCATTGTTACTGCTTCACCGTATATTTTACATATCTACTACTTCGCTTGTGAAGATATTCAATATCATCATAATATAAATTAGTGCAAATATCCGTGGTGAATTTATCAAGAAACGTTTTTGTTATTTGTAAAATTTATTTTTATCATTATCATGTCACACGAAGTTTAAAAACTACTATTGAAATATATATATATATATTTTTTTTTTCTTTTTCTTCATACATATTCTTATTAATTAATTCATTTATATAAATGATTGTTTTCTCTAAAATAACGTGCACATGATATACATATATGACATATGTTTATTTTAATTTTTCAAATAATAATATTATAAATGATGAATATTAATATTTTATAATATATTTACGTTTTGATTATTTACTGCACAAGTTAATACATTTCAAAAAATATTTTCAGCGCATTAGCTGTGCTATTATTTTTAAAAACTTGGCTCTCAATTTATAATATTAATTCAATGTCTCATCAACTTTCTTATATACAACATATGCGCATATGTATTTATATTAACTTTTATAAATAATTCAATTACAATTTATGCTTCGAATCTTTTTATGCAATTTTACTTAAATAATATGACTATATATATATATATATATATATATATATATACATATCTATGTATATCGAATTGATTAATATGACCATTGAATGTACCAATCGAACAATTTTCTTTCCGACGCTAAATATTTTTCTTTTAATAAATTATAATATCTTAAAATTTATAAGATAATAGATGCATAAATATAAATTCTTTCGTATTTATTATATTACTGTAATTCATAAATTTAATGATTAAATGTTTCAGTTAATCGCACGATATTTTATTTTCTTACATTCATGTTTTTTTTTTTTTATATTTTACTTCTCATTAGATACACGATGCTTTTAATTATTCATGCGATTCAGTTAATAATCATTTTAATAATTGAGTATGGTATTAACAGTAAATTGGTCCTTGTATTAATTAAATTATAAAATTTATCAATTTAATTAATTTAATAAAAATGTCGAATTATGTTTTATGGAAAAATGAATTCGTATAGAATTTTTAGCGATTAAGGTAATAATTCCTAGATAAACATTAATAATTTTCAACCTTATATAAAATTTAATTTTCTCTAAATTTACATGTAAGAGAAACAAAATTCATAATATTATTTGATATTGTACGAGAATTTTTTAAATACGATTGGAAAATGATGGTTACTTATATTTTAATGTAATTATTGTAAGATAATCGTTATCAAATATATAAAAATTAACTTAAGACAAATACTTTATATTTATAAACAGTTTATTGTTATAAAAAAGCTACTTCAAATACGAACTTTCATTTTGAATGCGATTCTGTACAAATAAAATATAACGTTTATGATATTATTACTTTAAATATGATTTGAAATAGTTAAATAGTTAAATTAGTTAAATTTTAGTCAAATTAGAAATTAACACCACTTTTATTTATTCATTTTTTTTTTCAATTTTAACAACAAGTTCTAATGCACTTTAAAATATCATTATGAAATTTATTTTTACTAGATTTTTACATTTAAAATATGCAGATATAAATTGTTATTATTCATAATAGTGAGAATACTTTTTTTTCTCTTATTTTTTGTCAAATGACTGTGTAAAGTTGTAATGAATGTTAACGAAATAAGCACGATTCAAGCTCAATTTAACTTTTAATTTTAGATTGTTTAGATGAACAAAAATTAATGGTAATTAACAATTTACTCGAAATTATTAAAAATTCGTTCTAATAACCATCTATTTTTTTACAATTTAAATATTATTTGAGGACAGGTTCGCTTGAATTTATGTTGTTCTTCCAATGTCGTACACGTCTAATCAGCTTAAAAGCTTTTTAAGCTTAGAATTGAATAGTAAAATCATTTAGAATTTGAAGTGATGTTAATTTGACTTTAAAATTGATGCTTTTTAGGATTTAATAAGATTCATAGAATAAAATATTTGCAATATTATGGAGGAATTGATGTCTGTAGAAATGTGACTGCAAAATGAAACAACAACATGGTCGGATGTTGCTCTCTGAACTCAATAAATTCTTAATAGATAATAATTTTGATAAACATAATAATAATAATACTAATAATAATAAATAATAATCTTGCAATAGGTTTAAGAAATCCTTGTCAAAAACTTTTTTATTACAGTATACATATAAATCAATGTGAAATTCCGTTTATGTATTTTTATTTCAATCAAAAAGCATCTCATAAGCAATCATCATTAAATGATTATTTACAGCAATTGATAAACAAATGTCTTGATAACGATAAGGCAAATAAAATTAGCGATACACAATTTATTGTTAATGTAAAAAGCTCATATATATATATATATATATAGTGTGTTCGTTCGATTTACCGTCTGTTTTTGCTTAGTTAAATAAAAAAAAAGAAAAAAAAAGATGAATGAAATTAATTATAACGATCCAGCAATGAGAAATTAAACAAAAGAGTATGCGATGCAAGTTAAAATTTTTACTCGATTCGAGCCCTTAAATATGCTTAGGGGGTGAGAATATTAATGTTGAAAGTGTCTTGGAGAGTCCTTCATCTCTTGTTATTCGAATGGATGAGATTTTCGAAAGAAATTCGACGACTCGACGGCCAGTCGGGCAGACTTCGATCTTGAATTGTCGATTAAAGGTCGATCGAGAAACACCTCGAGATTACTTTGATAATTCAAAGTGTTCGCGTGGTAGGAAATTTATTATGGATTTCGATTTAAAAATACACAGAGCAGCCTAGAGCTCTACTCTGCACTTGCGGTACCATACTACCATCGATCGATTCGATCAGCTTGAGAAATAAATCTGTCCCTATGAAAAATCGTCCCCAACAATTATCTCCTCCAAGGAATTATCAGGAAATTGTGAGCGTGGGAGGGAGAAACGAGCCCCGTGCACAATGTCGTCGAAGAGGGTCGAAGGAAATTCGAGGCTGGGAAGGAGGGCGGCCGTGAAAAGCGCGGGTCGATAAAATGCGCGTGAATTGGATAGATGCACCAGAAGGAAGGGCCGAGAGAACAAAGGACCGCAAGGACACAGCATGTTGCCCATTGTGCGGGTTATCGTGTGCGTGAGCGTGGATCGATCGGGGCGAGGAGGAAGCACCTTTAAGCCGGCCGCGGCATAAGGGCAGTGTGCTTCTGCGACGTCGCTTTTCTGTTGGGAAGCTTTTGGGGATGGAAAACTGGGGTGCCAGAGTGCAGGGGAAAGCCAGGACGCGCGTGGCTTAGCTTGTATAAGCATCGCCGCCACCCCGTACCACCGCCCCGTCTCCACCCCCGGATCTCACCAAGGTATACGGGGGTAGGAGAGCCGGGCGTTATCCCCAGGATCGATGCCGGTGGGGCGAACTGGGGAGGAGGGGGAACTTTCATTTTCCACGTCTTCAGCTGTGCTAGTACTGGAAACTCTGGCAGGAGGGTTAATGCTCACTCTCTATCTATCTCAGGCTCTGTCTCTTTTTTGTAGCTAACGCGCGTGTATAGCCGGAGGTTTCCGTGGCTTTATTCGCCGATTGTTTTGCAAATCGAACGACGCCAAGACGCCATTCCTCGTGCGTCCATTATTCCGACATTTGCATTGAAATTTTCCATTTCATTAAACAATCTTTATATTTTGTATTCTTATCATTCGACTGTTGAACGGCATTTTCGTCCCAGTTTATCAATCACAACGCCATTTCGAAACTTATTTCTCCATAATAATAACAACAGCAATAACAAAAGGAAGAAGAAGAAGAAGAACAACAACAACAACAACAACAACAACAACAACAACAACAACAACAACAACAACAACAATAATAATAATTTCACTAATTATATTATTATCCAATGTCTCGCGATACTATCGAATGGGGCATTAAAAAAAAAGAAAATTTTATCTACACGGAACAATATCACTTTGTCGCTTTTCTTCAAATATTTTTCTTCGCATAGGTTGATTTTTCTTTACTTGTCCTTCAACATTTCAACAATTTCATTACTCACGCAACGGTTCTTTGCACATTTTCTTCCCTTTACTCTGTACCTTTAGATTTTCTTCTACTCTCAATGCTCCAACCTCTCTTTGATAATCTTTCTAGCTTTTAAAATTTCTACCTTCTCCTTTTTCTTACACTTTTTCATACCTATTTGTTTTTCCCAACAAAACTATTATTTATTAAATAATTTTTGTTTTTTGTTTTTTGTTTTTTTGTTTTTTTTTGTTTTTATTTGCAGTTTATTATAGTAATTCGTTCGTCGATCTTTCGATTTGTCAATCTTCTTCTCTCAATCAAGTCTATTCCTAATTCATCCCTGAATTTCTACGAAAAATAAAACTAAATAAAGCAATGAAGGTTCGGTGACACATAATTACTTAATAATGACATTGTAAATAACGATGCTTTAAGCAAATCTTTGACCTGTCACGTTCTATCGAAGCTCGTTGCTTAACGAAAAAATTAACCTGCCGTTTAAGAAATAAAATTCTATTCATTACCTTGCATTTATTTATAGATAAAAACTTGTCATCGCGTGCACATATCCTTTTAATTTTCCTACAATTTCAAAAATTGCTTATTTAAAGTAAAGAGACAACGGCTAGCAATAATAACAACAAAATACATCCACAGTCGATATTCAATTCATCCTTGTTCATATTCAATTTATCCTTGGAAATCGGATCATGGAAATCCGTTTCTCCGCACAGACAATCGATAAATCGATAGATAATTATCGATATCTCGACATGTAATAAGAAAGAATATTATCAATTATTATAAAAACAAGGTATTATACTATTGAAATTGTTGGGACGAAGAATTATGAGAAAGGAGTAGTTGGAATAGTTAGTACTTGCCTCAAGTTGACGGCAAGGCTGTTGTACACGACTATTCGGAATAGTACGAAGCACTCCACTTTCTTATATTAATAATATAAAAGTAGCCAGTGAGTGATTAAACTTTGCCGAATTATGCAGATTGCCAACTACTCCCAATAACCTTTGTATTCGTTAAAATTCTCAATGCCAATAATGACGTAGCACTGCCTCTCAAAGTAAGAAAAGTTATCAATTTCTTTTTAGTTTTGTTAGAGATAACTTGAGTGCTCGTGGATAAGAAAAATCAAGTTGTAAATAGGCTTGATAGCCTTGAATGTAATAAACGCTTCATCCAGGGAAGGGAAATAAAATTTCTTTCGATATACGGGACGAGCGGTTACTCGCGTGTCAATAATCAAACCTTCGCTCTCGTACAGTTAAACTGAGATAGAACGCATCAATTTTTGTCAAACTGCTATTCCAATCGACGCTGGAGCATTGGACAATGAATCCCCTAACATTTCGTTATTTGCGAAGTTCGTTACGAAAATCCTTAAAGCACAATAGCTCGACAATGGACAGTTGACTTACTGACTGGCCAATAATACTCTCCGTGCTTCATAACAATATCCTATCGTCCTTAATTATCATCATTAATTTCGTCAATGAATTGAAAGAAGATTGTGGAAAAGGCTAATGGACAGGACTCGTTGTCTGAAAATTGACGAATTACGAGCCTCGTACTTCTTCGCCACTTAACCAACGACGAATCTCTCGTGAAAGGAGTCTACGGGACGGAAAGCCGGTAGTAACGGGGGGTTGGGGGGTTGGGGGGGGGGGGTGGTGGGGGTGGTAGGGTTGGTGGCGTCGGTAGTGTCGAGGGAGAGAGGGAGGGGTGTGCACGTGTGAAAAATCATCATCCCCATAATTTGCTTATCGCGATAAAGAAGCCAAATAAAGCCCAAATCGAGCGCTGCTTACCATTTCCCTTTAATCGCGATTATGCAAGTCGCCGACTGCTACGGCCGCCGCGAGTGTATTCGACTCTCCGAAAGTTGCATCGACGCGTCAGCGTACAAATGTCGGATGCATCGGGGGGGCCTCGCGATCGTGCGCCGCGACGAATTGCATCGCTCGGTGGCGGCGGCGGCGGTGGCAACGACGGTGACTCGGTGTTGGAGGAAGGGGCTCGGACGGAGAGGGCGGAGGGGGCTGGGGGTCGGGCGCCAATCGCGAGTGCGCGCAATTCGCTCTCGCTCCCCCCCCCCATCCGATCCCATCCCATCTCATCCCCCCCCCCACCCCCCCCCCC
>NW_011948417.1:1118579-1134824 GCF_000503995.2 Ceratosolen solmsi marchali
CCCTCCCTCCCCCAGCCCGCGAAAAAGTGCACGGAGGAGAAATTGCATCTGGTCGCGAGTGGGGCTGGAGGAGGGAGCGATTATCGCGGCGCTCCTCGTCGACCAATCGGAGCCGACGCGGAAGAACAGCTCGGGAGTTGGCGCAGCAGGTTGCATTTTTCGCGCGTGACCCCCGCGATAAGCAGTAGTACCTCGTGTTTTGTGCGGCGATTACGAGGGCCTTGCTGGGCAGGGTGAGTAGTTTTGTGGGTGATGGTTCGTGGAGGGGCGTTTTATGGGTAGAGAGGGAGATATTGGGTCGGTAAGGGGTATGAGAGAAGTGATAGATGGGATGAATATTCGATTGTTGATTGCTGCGTAAATTTGGAATTAGTTTTTATAGGGAGTTGGAGTGGGGTGAATGGTATTGTGGTAATAGTAAGGTGAATAGGTATTAGTTGGAATTAATGCTCGTGAAAATTCGTCCAAATTACGAAAAGTTTGTATTCCTACTTTTTAAACGACCAATTTATCGAGAATCTCTCGTCTCAAGAGAGTATAAGTTATGTTAAAGAATCCCATCTACATTGATCAATTAATTAATTAATTATTATAAATGCTATAACATAACAATCTAATGATTTGCCAATCAATAGACAATACAAGAATGCCGGAAGTTATATCGCTTATTATTTTATGGTATATCGATAGGTGCGAGAATAGCAATCGAATTTTGGAAAATTCATTTCCCATTAAACAAACATACTCTTAATTAGCGTCACTTTCATTTAAAAAATTGTAATCTAATGTTGCATCATTCGGTCATTTTTTTTATGCTTGCGAAATAAAATTTTCACGGATCCTTTAACTTGGACAATTACATATTAAACCAATAACTAAATAAACGATGCAGCCGAGTATTTATTTTGAGCTTGAAGATACACTCTTACTCATTGATGTTAGGTATAATTTATTATAAAATTGCCGCTTATCCGTTTTACCGTAATATTATATAATTACGATTAACGCCACACCGTTTCCATCGTTTCTCGAACAATCCACTTTGTCTTTCTTCTCTGTATTTTCATCCATCAGCGATAAGAGTAAACGCTCAGAGATGCAAGTTCCTTTCAATAAGTAATAAATCCTTCTGCTATCAGAAGCTTTCGAAATGATTTAAAAATCGATGGTAATAGGCAGAAAGCTCGACGAGAGACGATGATGCGACTCGCGCACCTCCCGAGATCTCAAATCACTCCCCCCCAAATCATTGGGAAGAATGAGAAAAGTTCGCCGAAAACGAACGGGAAAGTAATCACCGGTTCGAAAGATCGCGGGATGCAAGAGATGATCAAGGCTCGCGCAAATTCGCACGCAGACGGAGTGTTACTCGCCATTTTTACGGGGCACTTTTGCGCTTCCGCGCGCGAGAAACCAGAACCTGCCCCTCGCATGCAACTCGCCCATACAAATGCAGGCGCACGTAGGGCTTGGGCATCGAGGGCCAAGAGACCGTAATAATGGCGATTTGAATACGGCTGTGCGAGATTAGCGAGATAAGCGGTTGCGTATCGCGAGAGACAGGGTTTTAGTTAAATTGTTGTAGCCTCTCGCGTTCCGGCTGATTGCTGATTTCGGTGATCGTTGGCGCCAGTCGATAGCGGTCGATAATGATCGATAGAGTCCGATCCGACGGGCGAGTCAAATACCTGACCACATTAATGGCTAAGCTTTCTCCGATTGAAACACTGACTCGCTGCTCTGTCGCTTGTTGATATTTTCGATCCGCGTATTTTAAATGGATTTTGACGAGTGTAACAGACGAGTTGATCGACGAAGATTAATCGGTAAATGGTTGTAAATATTGTGGATATTGAATTAGCTGGGCAATGGCTGGGCAATGGCTGGGCAATGGCTGGACAAATGCCACTAAGGGCAATATATTTGATAAAAATGGTGTATCGTGATACAGCGATAAGTGTATATGAGCGTTTAATAATTTGCCTTTGATGTTAGAATTAATTGCCCAAGGAATGAAATGTCGAGTTTTGACGATTGTTTGGCAAAGTGTGGCATTATAAGGCATTGGAGACTAAAGGTTGATGGCATCTATTGAGTTCGATAAAGATGGGAGTGCAATATCGTATCAATGGCTTATAATATTAAAAAGGAAGATAAAGAATGTTGAATTATAGTCTGTTTCAAGGCGCCATCTGTACTTGGTTACATACAAAATACTCAGCGATCATTATGCATATTTAATAAGCCACAATCAAAATAATTGCTTTTAAAATGCGGCTAAAAGCTGATGTAATGTAATATTAGATTAAATAATTTATATTAATTTAATCGTACTAAGCATTAGATTAATATCGATTAAGAACTTATTTTGGCGCGATTGATTTGGTATAATTACAAAAGCGCGGACAAGCTTTTATATTAGTGACAATATTATCGATCGACTAATGATATTTATGTAGATATTTATATATATATATATATATATATATATATATATGCGGAATAAAGATAAAGGTATTTTATGTAAATATTAAATGAAACGAAACTACTTTTATCCATTTAACTAAAAGTATATGTGTCGAGTCGGTATGGAAGATCGCGCTTCGTCGATTATTTAATAAAATTTCATTTACATCAATGCCTTATGAATCAATTACTTATCAAGTTTTTGTTTCCAAGGTTCATTAAAATGCGTTTAATCATGAATTTATGAATTTAAAAAATTATTTTTCTTGCAAATGAAACTCTAACTAGATGGGATTATTATTTAATAGCAACCAACTTGCGGGACTGTATAAGAACATATTTTAATGGCATATTTAATGATAACAGGTATTCATATACGTCAACATACATATATATATATATATATATATTTCTTTTTCTTTAAATAATACATATTTTCCAATGATATTTCAAAGCAAGAATCAATAAACAATACAACTATTAACTATTTTTAAATCTTTTTGTAGGACGGCGCTATTAAAGTCCGAGTCATTGTTATTTGACCTTGGGAAAGACTGTAGCAATTATGACATAATGCATGACACAAGTGTAAGACAATTTTGAACATATTTTCTTGCACATTTGTAGAGGAAGAAAAAAAAATCCCGACAATAAATAGCTATTACATGTATAAAATATTAATGAAAGCATAGACGTCACTATGCGTAACGTAATCTGTGTAAGGACGGAAATAGATATTTGTTCTACATGCAATATATAAAACTCAGACTAATTTTCCATTTACATATTATTTATGCGCTAACAAGTGCCAAAGCTATTAACATAGTAGAAAATATTATAGAGAGGGGGAAAAAAAAAAAAAAAAAAAAAAAACAATGATATAAATAAGAGGATACTTGAAGCGAAAATGAGATAATGTGAATTTCAGATAACACAGATTCGAATGTAAATTCTTATATACTAAATATTTCGCGCACTTATGATTAGGGGTTTGAAATATAATATTTAATAAAATGAAAATACATATTTGTGATTAATTGAATTGTTGATTGCAACAATAAGCATTTATTTAGCGTCGAATAGGCAATTTGAAAATTAATTAACTATTCTGAAAAAGCGCAATATCAATAAATTCACATTCGCAGTAATATAATATTAATTAACAATTATCAATATTGTAAAAGATATATGTTTTTAACTCCGTGAATCGTTGCGATAATTTAAACATTCAAATAGACATAAAAATTAATCGACACATTAAAGTGAAAATGCATTATACACACTGACACGTCTTAATCATTTTAACTGACGTAAAATTATTAAAAATATGAATTATGATATTTGGCGTGATAATTCATTGAAAATGTATCGAGAGATTATGCACGAGTCATTATATGATTTGCAATTTTCAAATAATTCATTCGATTGTTTGGTTCCTCTTGAGATTATGATCTTAAACATTTACGTGAAAAATTGTGTCGATGATGCGAGATTATAATTTTGTTTAATCAAACGAGTTATTAATAGCTGAATATCATGTGTGATAGTTATTCTTAATTACAACAGGCATTATTTAATTTCATTTTATAATATGCTCTTTGGTTTTATCGCTAATAAAGCATCCGATGAAGATTTACGTAAATTATTGATAATTATATAACAATGAATGATTGTTCGACACGATAAATAAAAAATAACTGTATCATTGTTTTACCGTGAACATCAACAACATTGGTAATTATAGTATTTCACGAGTGAAATTTTTTGAATCTTCATCGCCTGTGATTTTTCCGCATTCACAGCATCATAGCTTTCTTGTCTTTCTTAGCTTTCTTATCTTCGCTTGATAACAAACATGACATATCCAACTACTTATTTCATACCGGATCTCGATTAAAATTGTCGTTGAATCTTTTTGATGCAATACTTGGACGTTTTGTATCTTATACTTTATAAATGATATGTAAACTTTTTCCATATCTATTATTACAAATCCTTGTGTTATTTTTTATAGAAAATAAATTGTAAAATAAAAGCAACGTAGACTAGACGGTTTGTCTGACCTAAAAGGCCTGAATCAGCGTAGCCCTCGATCATTTTATCCATGGCGCTTCCTTCACTTCATTACTCTTATTATCACATTTTATGATATCACGTTCGTCATTTAAATAATAAAATAATAGTTAAATCATTTATAGGCTACTTTATATTATATGATATTTAGTCATTATGATTAAATGAAAATTACACACACGTGTAGCTTTTTATCGTATATATATATATATATATATATATATATATATATATATTCTAACACTAATCAATACTTTAACTTATAATTTATAATTCGGTACTTTAACAAAAGTAAATAGTACTCATTGTATAAAATTCTTATTTATCCAGGATTTTCTAATAATAGTATTTGTAAATTACAGTAACTTTTTTCTTGAAAATAAGTGATAGGTACATATTTATTTGGCTAATTTGTGGTTTTTTTTTTTTAAAAACGTCGTACAAAAAAGAAAAAAAGTCTCATCGTTTTCGTGTACATCATAATACGTTCCTTTGCGTGCCAAAAAGCTACATATAAGGATACATAAAATTAGATAGATTATATAAGGATATATTGATTATATATACGATTACTTTCTATTATATGGCATTATTGCTTGCTGTTATTTAATAAATTTATATAATATAAAACCTTAATAGTTTATTTAGTATTTATATGAAGAATTAATTATGGAAACTTTATCGTCTCTATTATCCTGTAGAAACACTTGTTTTAAATTAAAAAAAAAAAAAAAAGTTTAGACAAATTATAATAATTTTTGTTTCATAATCATAATCTTCTCTTAAACTTTACTGTTTCGTTTGAGAATAATGAAAAAAAAAAAAAAAAAAAAAAAAAAAAAAAAAAAAAAAAAAAAAAAACCAAACACTTAGGCATTTGTCGTGTTTGTAGCTATATTAGAATACTAAAGCATTTGCTTTGTGTTTGTGTTACGAGACTGAAAATCATTTATCGTTTTCGCTGCCGGAAATGTAACACTTCTCTACCTCGACAGGCTCTAATAGCTATTTCAACTTGACATTTTTTACTTTTATCGCTCAATTTAACATTAAATACTATTATCTATTAACTGTCCAATTTCCCTTTTCAAACCTTTTTATGTAAGAAAATTATCATTTTAAATGAAGTCTTTGCACATATTCACTGTATCCAAAAACATGTTGTATTCGACAATCGTGGAAAATATGGAAAATCGTGTTCAATAGTATGTTCAAAGATTGAAAGATGACGGATTTTATAAAAGGAAACTTTTATGTTTACATAGTGTGGCAATGCTCTTGAAATACTCTGTAAATGATGTTATTCTGTATATTCTGAAAGGTCTCGGCAAACTTGATAAGAAGAAACTAAGTAAAAGTTTCCCATCTTTTTCCAAATGGGTTAAATACTCTCTCTTCAGCAATGCTGTGAAATTCAATATATCTAAAAAAAGATCTAAGAGAGATTTACTTTATGACCTATACAATAGAAATTGATTTTCTCCTCATACGTACCCTTAAATATATATATATATATATATATATATAATTATAAAATCTAATAATTAAAATTCGATTATTTAGCCGACTGTAAGAATGTTTCGAATAAAACAAATTTATAAATTAACTATTTATCTTATATAAGTTATTAAGTGTTCTGACGTTAAAGTCAAAGTAAAGTATCGACTGTATGTTATACGAATATCGTAAAGATTATTTAATTATTCGATAATCTAATTTAAATTCTATCCCAAGTTGGAATATTTTTTTTTTTGTATCGATTTTATATTGATAAAATTCATAGTCCATAAACATTTTATTGGAAAAATATTGACGATGAATATATTTATAGTGAAATAAAAAAAAAAGTCTCCTTTACTATTAATAGATTATTTTAGAAAAATGTTTTTTCATAATATTATTTGTCGATTGTTAATAAAGAAGTAAAAATGTCATATATCATTATATCGAACTTATTTTTCAATATTCAAGTGCAATTATGAATGTAGTTTTTACGAGATTTATAAAATTCAAAAATGAATATAATAGACATTCCAAGTTGATTAGAAACTTCCTCGCTATCTCAACAATAGAAACGAGTAGTAACATAATAATGTGCAGATAACTTACTATCACCGTTTATAATTAAATATTAAATTGTAATGTAATTGTAATTTTGATTTAATTACAATAAGAGTAAAAAAAAAAAAAAAAAAAAAAAAAAAATTCATATTGCAATAATTCTTTATTAATACAAATGTATAATTACCATTATTATGACAAATTAAACGATCTTACTCCGGCAAACATGAATTAGCCTACATATACACGATTATAACCGATAAACTTTTGTAGAAACGTATTCACACGACCGATAATATAGATAATATACAAGTTCAATTTAAGGTTTATTGAATTAACAGGTGACTTTATAACGAGAGGAGAAGAAAATTATCGAATTTTAATACATAATCCTTTCACATTATGAAAGAATCTTCTTTAAATAGAGGGAACAATTCTCCCTATCAAATACATTACCGGGACAAGAAATGAAATTGCATTTTCCTCTAGGAAGAAGTAGTATTTATTCGTAATAAAGAGACTCGATTTAATCACGTAAACGTTAAATAAATATACATCGAAGTTTTATCGATGTATCATTTTCAATATTCAGCGCTGCGATATATTTTGCCGGCGTGCGTAATCACGACATGACTCGGGCCAACAGCTCAGCCAACTCCTCAGCCAACCATCTCCCGTACAAGTGTTTATTCCAAGATCCCCGTGGGCTCGTAAGCGTCCGGGCGTTCAACAACAGTGACGTCATTGTGCTCCAGATGCGGAAAAATCATGCGCCAGGGACGCATGCGCCACGATCGAGTCACAAAAACGGCTCTTTTCAATGCACGTTAATCGATGTCCGCGCGCACGTGCGCTGCCCCATAGACCGGAAACGATTATTCTCCGAATGAAAATATACAAGACGGCGGCGGGGGCCGACACGCTCAAGGGACTCGCTATAAAATCCTCGCGCAAAAGCATAAGAACCGGCCATAAAGCCGATCCGCGAACTGTTTTTATTTTTTACCGGCCATACGTGCGCGCCCATCGACCTAATAGATGCCCCTCTGTATTTGTCGACACGCATGGATAAAAGTGCGCGGCAAGGGGGTGAGGGCGAGGAGCGAGTTTAGGGCAAATGGCATCCTTGAACGCGCGGATATATATGTGGAAGCAAGAGAGAAGAATGCTGTCGTCCTTCGGAAGATACTTTCGATTCGAAGGATCTACGAGATGCCGTCCAAGCTCTTCGCTCGCGTATATCTCCTTACGATGATATGCAGCGCGCAGGAGGTGGCAATTGGAGGGATGTAGGATGTTGGTGATCCAAGTGGAGGTGTCGAATCATCGAATCATCGCCGAATTACAATTCCGAGTGTCTTCGAGGGCTTTGTTATATGAGTCATTGTTATATCAGCCAAGCTCCGATCGATAACGTTTTTCCAGGACACACGGACACGCAGCATGATAATCAAGTTTATCGACAATCCATGCATCGCCCATTATATTAAATTCATAATAATTAACATTTATGAACTATTAACTATTAACGACCATTGTATTCGAGAGAAGGAATTTTCGCAACAAGTTTCATTACCAATTACTGATTGAAAATAATGCAAGAATTCGTAAATGAAAAGTGAAACTTGAAAATTTTATGCTTCACCCAGTCGTTGTAATACTGAATACTGACGTGGTTCGTTTGGAGATCTTAATGGGTTTATAAAACCCAAAATCAAATTCTCGACTTTCAACGTCTTGATCATTAAATTCACCTCGTAAAATAATTTTTACGATCGCTGAATTTCATCTTAATACACAATTGGATATGAGCTGTCGTTAACTGTCAATAACCTTCGATCATCAATAAACCACATGTAACATTGAAATTTATCGTCTCTTCTATTAAAGCATAATATCGGCTATTTATGCTTTTCCTAACAGAAATTGTATCCTTATAATCAAAGAATATTCTCAATATACAAAAGTAAGATAATAAAAATTAAAAGCATAATATACGTGTAGATTAATTTATTTATAATATTGTGGTTGGAGATATTGGAGGTATCGAAGGAGACTCGATATTATAAGTTATCCATTTGCAAATTGAAAAGGATTATTATTATTAATTTTAATTCATATTTGTATAATAAATGTTTTTTTAAATATCTTATAACTATCCAGGACTTTTAGCGTTCAATCGTTAAAAATAACTTAAACATTATTCGTTCGATCATACGATTTATCTAAATTTAGATAGAAATGTTCGGTCTACGATTGATTGATTCAACCACGTAAGCTAAATAAGTTAAAATATGCGCATAAATTAACATAATTTAACATCATTTATGACGAAAACGAATAAATTCTTTCGCAATAATTTGAATCATTTATTAAAAAATTCTATATAAAAATTCACTAAGAAATTAGATATTCAATTGTGTAGCAGCAAATAATATAATGAAATAAATAAAGAAAATAACATCGCTAATGATGTAAATTCTTATCAGTTGCTAACATGTGATAATATACAAACTATTGAATACGTGATTTATTTATTTTATTTACCTACACGTAATAGCATGAATATATTATAATTAATTATTCGATAATTTTCTTAGTGCTTTCGTCGCTTAAACATTACTAAAAATGCGCAATTACATGACAAACTTTGAAAACTTTACCGCTGTCATTTATTCTGTGATACGTCATTGGACATTCCACTAAAGGCGCACGTAATTGTCGAATTTTTAAATAATTTTGAAAACTTTGCGTCTCAAGACAACGTTGTACTTCCTCGGATAATTAATGGAAAAGTCAAGGATGAAATACAATTTACAATAGCACTTTTTATAATTAACATAGATAAGAATATTCATTAGGACTTAATGATTAAAACATCTTGAATATACGTTAATGATCTGTTAGAATTTTTATTCTTCAATTACTAACGCTCAAAAGTATAAAATGTTTTTTCCTTACAACTCCTGTGGATAATAATCGAGCAACAAATATTTATTAGCGGCTAATGCACAAATCTTCATTTTTAACTGTTAAACTCAAGAATAAAAAAAAAAAATCAAAGAGCAATAGTAAGTTTGTTGACAAAATAGTGATTAACTACTCCCAGTATGGCAATATCGAACGCCAATATCCTTTAAAATTTCATCCTACTTGGTCACACAAGTTATTATGAATTGCAATTATTAATTGGCAATTAATTGTTCATTCAATGCAAACTATTAACAAGCAATAATCGATTATCCTCGCGCCTTTTCATCATCCGGAGCATCGCATTTCTCTCTATTATAGACGCAAACGAGAGCGAGGAGCCGTACGCTCCAATGGATTGGAGAAACGCGTTCCCCAAAGCTCGACAATCAGCCTACGCTGCCCTTTTTTCAATTACGTACGTTCCTTTGGCAGATCCTGCTACCCCGCGGCATCACGACGCTTTCTATGTCGAATCGCGAGTGGAGAAAGTGCGTGAGTGGCCTACGAGAGTCCCGGTGCCCCGATCCTCCTCCTCAATCCCTTCTCTCTCTCTCTCTCTCTCTCTCTCTCTCTCTCGCTCTCACTCACTCTCTCTCACTCGCGACCCGATCTCTCCGGCACCCATTGCTTAGGTCGAGCCGAGCCTCGGATGCGTCCTTAGATACGTGCCGATGCGCGCGGATTCGTAACGGTCGCAGCTGCCGCGACGTGCCCTTTTTGCAATGAATAGAGGAAAAAAGCGTACAATTGTACGACGCTTTCACCGGGGTCGCGCGCACACTTGGTCGCTTTTTCCCGCTACCGAGGGAGCGGGAGCGGTAGCGGTAGCGGCGGTTCTTTTTCTTTCTTTTTTTTTTTTCTCTTTTTTTTTCTTTTTTTTTTTTTCTTTTTTTGCCTAGTCGTGGCATCATCGTTCGTTGGCTTTTGTAACGATGAGCGCAGGGCCGATTTTACTTTTCCTTCAATTCTGCAGGAGGCATGGTCGATAAGTTTTATGGATTTTTACCGACAGCTTACGCAGCACTATTACGAGGTCATTATTATCTACCTCCAATTCACCAGCCAATGAGCGTGTAATAGTGTTCTACTATTGTCATACAATTGTCGTGGCTCGTGTAGCACGGGTGCGTCGCAGTTACGTGAATTGCGGGAATTATCTCGTTACGAATGTGAAATTGCACCACGACTAATGTGACGCCTTTACAATACCATTAACGCGGCGATTTTTCACAGCGCAACATCAGGTGCTTTAACTTGGCATTATTTTACGGACGTCGCGATTCACACTGATTATCATCGTTTGCCATGCCGCTCTCACTACACGATCACGAGCATAATTACGTTCGAGATAAGGAGAGAGACAGAGAGTGAGTGAGAGAGTGAGAGAGAGTGAGAGAGAGTGAGAGAGAGAGAGAGTTGGGGAGTGAGAGAAAAAAGAGCGCGTCCACGATAATAGACGAGTCGATTCGATCTCGACGCATCAAGTTGAAATTGAGGAGATGAGAGTTTGGGACCACAGCGAATAGAGAATCCACTTGGAGTACCTCCAAGCACCGACGCTTCCCTTTCCAATTCATAAACTTGGACGTGCATAAAAAATGACAAATTATCGCTAAGCGCATTATTCAATATTGAATGAGAGCGCGAGGGCGTCATCTATGTAGAAGGACGAGGATATTCTTAATGTGCAATAGTTTAAATCGACGGCCATTGGTGCAGGGAATGGTGCTGCTCGAACAACATCAAACAGTCGCAAAGTCCATTTACGGCTTGTCCGCGTGGCATTAAAAAAATCCTCAAAGACGTCTTGGAACGAACGTGTCGAGGCCGAGAGAGCGACCGGGCAACAAAGACCAGAGTGACGAATAGCCGAGATGCAGAAGCAGAGTCGACCAGACGCCTCCACCGCCACCGCCACCGCCACCGCCACCGCCACCGCATCCACTACCGCCAGTATAGTAGTGGACAACAAGTGGAGGGAAAAATATCGATCGCCGGCTCGCGGAAATCCATAGCATCGCCGTGGTGAGAAAGTACGTACGTTCGACCGGGATTGCGCGGCGAGGGGAGAGAGAGTTAGAGAGATAGAGAGTCGCCTCAAAGTTCTTTCGGTCGGGGCTGCTCTAGGTCGCGTCTCTAGCAGCTAGGGTGGAAGGGCCTCGGAGAAAGGGATTAGGATGAGGGGAAGAGGGGCGGTGAGTATTGGCGGGGTGTTTGGGGGAGGTGGAAGGGGGAGGGGGCTGAGAAGAAGGCCGGGTGAGGCACGTGGGGCCGAGGCCGCCAGCTGCGCGCACCTACGAGCACAACTGTTCATTAAGCCGTCTAACGCGACGCCGGACAAGAAGAGTTTCTCTCGGAGCTCCGTATAATTTTGCAGGCGCGATAAATTTATGCGCCCGCGCTCCACCCGCCCCCTCTAAACCACCCCCTTGTCATAGCCGCCGCCGCCGCCACCGCCGCATCACTGTATGAGTGCAGTTTGTCGAACTCCTAGGCATAATTAGGTACTCCCGATCCTTAATTTAATGGTGTGCGAACTCGGGTGTTTGAGATGCCAATGACTCGCTCTCCAATCACGATGATTTCTCAATGATCATCGAGCCCCCAACACGGCTATCCACTTACTATATTTTCGAGGCTGGATTTCTAATTTATGTTTGCTGCTCGTTGCAAATGTCGCCTTGCAGTGGCGCCTTGCACTACTGGCGCGTTAGCAAGGGTGGCCATTGTGCTTATCCATCCTCCCTCTTGCTGTTTTCCCGCTGCGTTATATATTTGCGATATGTTCGGCAATGACGGGCCAACGGCATTATTATTTACTTTCGATACCGGGGGAATGACGAGGCTCTTGTCACGTTTGGGAACCCAAGTGAAGCCATCGGGTCGGTTGGATTAGGTAGGATTGCCGGAGGCCGCGCACCTTGTTGCTTCAATGCTGCAATAAAACGTCGAGGATGCGGCATCCTTAAGAATTGGCTTGCATTCTTCATTGTGCCCCGAGCTTGAGCAATCGTACCCCTGAGAGAGCGAGATGAAATCAAAAGTACGAATAGCATTTGAAAAGCGACGTCGAATTACGGATGTTACGTGCCCGCGGTCAATGCAAATTTTTTCATAGTATCGTAAAACAGTGAGAGAGAGAGAGAGAGAGAGAGAGAGGAGAGATGAGAGATGAGAGATGAGAGATGAGAGATGAGAGAGAGATGAGAGAGAGAGAGAGAGATAAGAGAGATGAGAGAGATAAGAGAGACAGAGAGAGAGAGATGAGAGAGAGAGAGAGAGAGAGAGAGCAAAAGAAAAAAAAAGATGAAGGCTCCTAACGACAGATGCAAAGCGAAATATCGTAGACTAGACGCTGGCGCGCGCGCGCGCGCACTCAACTCACTCGCGCGCTCGCTCGTTCGCAAGCAAACAAACACGTGCACACACACGCGCGCATCGGAGCGAGCAGCTGCTGTGCAGGCAAGTAAGAGCCCTCCTAAGTCTTGACTTACCGACCGATGCGAAGCAATCATGATTTATTGATTTTTTTCAAGGACGCAAATATTGCTTAGTATTCAAGCCCATACCTATCGTGGTAATCTCTTTCTTCCTTTTGTTGTTGCTCGCCACCCTCATTGGTTATAGGTCGCGTTGCCATTTTTTTTTTCCTTTTTTCTTTTTTCAGGAGCTGCATTATATTCCGCATGGCAAAAAACGCGTAACTTTCGTTTGCTCCTAAGCAAATGTTTGCGTGCCAAATACGTATGACCCTCGAAATAATCGATTCAATGTACAGGAATGTCCTCGAGTTTTTTCGTTATTCTTAGGAATTGCAACGTTGAGAGTGCAGTTGGGTCAGATATTTTTGTTTATTTTTTTTTTATTTATTTATTTATTTATTTATTTATTTATTTATTTATTTTTTTTTTTTGTCTTTTTTTGTCGTTTTTTGGTATATAAGGTGGCTCGTTTTTCCAAACTCCCCGGCAAGTTTAAAACTTTCCCAAGGTCGTCGCGCGTACGGGTTGAAATAAAAAAAATGCAGCGGTCAGCTTGAATTTTCTCGGCACGTTTTTACCGAGACGGTGTGAAGTCAAAAGTTGAACGATAAATCTCCGACACATAACCGGAATGTTAAATCCCAATGGTATTTTCATTTGTTTAGATTATTAAATTTTTAATGTTTACACTTTTATTTGTTTTCTTTCTTCTTTTCTTTTAAATATTTTCAATAACGATGCACGATCTTCTATTTGATTCTATATATAGCGAGAATAATCCAAGTTACAATTTATTACTACAAAAGCATTAAAATTTCGATTAAATTAAAATTGATACACGAGTTTGTATATATATATATATATATATATATATATATGTCTAGTAGAATTAAATAAGAAAATTTTTAATCGATCCAAGTACATTTATCTATCTAATGAAAGAGTGATGGGTATGAATGTTTGAAACAACGATCTTTAAAATAATCCGTTACATTTGTAAATGAGAGTTAACGCGTAGGTATAAAAAAAATCTATGAGTAATAATACAGAGGCAGAGGAAAATTACCGATATTGAAAAATATTTCATGCCCAAGGCAAGAACGCATACCAATTTCTCTTGTTTAAAATATATATAAAGCGAATTAGATAATAACTATGACAATCTGCTATTTAATAAATGCAATGTTTATTCACATTATGCATTGTGAGCGATGATAAATATAGTGTATGTATTTGTGAAATGTCACTATATATATATATATATATATATATATATATATATATATATATATATCGTAAACATTTCATTTCATTTTATATGTATGGCTCGTTACATTATTCACTTGTTATAATACACTAATATAATAAATAGATAATTGGCTCTTAATCGTATAAATCAAATCCCTATAATGATATGACGATATTACGAATGAAAAAAATTCATGTGCAATATAATTAGCCAATATTAACGTACATTTATTATATAAAGAAGAATGTGAAATTCGATAATTTACGATTTCCCGTGTGCATCCACGTGCGCCCGGGCACGCACACACAAAACCTCTAAGAACTATCTGAATGGACTTTGCAAAATTATTTAAATCGTTAAATATAAATAAATTTTACTTTCGAGACTTTATTTTTATTTTTTTTTTTTATTTTTTTTTTTTTATCTTTTAGCCCCTCCCTCCTCACGCAGCTGTTTAATAACACTTCAAGGGCTCGCAATTATCACGACGTCCACAACACATAAAATTCTGTGAGTATGAGATAAAAATGAACGCGAAGGTTGAACCCGACACAGAAACATCGAGAATCGCTGCACAATCGGCGTAGCTCGGAAGCGTTGGGAATTTATCGTGTCCTTGAATAACTCAATGCACATCAAAAACTTGAAGAAGTTTGTACACGGCTAAGAGATTTAGAGGGTAGGGGAGATTTTTTGAAAACGCGTGAATGCACAGCTATCGATCGATTGGCTATGGGATTGGCATTTAGACACGCATCGACTATGGAATTATTTCCCCTTGTGCGTCGCGTCTTCGACTATAAAAATTCAACCAAATTTATAGCGCACGCACAGGATGCTGCGCTGCATCATTGTTGGATTATAATAGAATTCAAGACGCGATGCTCTAGGCTATTGGTTGGGACGGTTCATTCCGTTATCTCAACATTGTTTTGATATAACGTTTTTAAACAATAATGTATAAATGATTATTTGGCCGTATCTCGATAAAGCTACTAATGCTTAAAGTTTTTTTTTTTTCTTTTCTTTTTTTTTTTTTTTTTACAAATTGTTAAAGTTTTTGCGACGGTGGCGATATTTGTGTCAACGATCTTCCTCAAAAGTAAGAAATAATTATTGAAAATTCGGGAATAAAATTAAAAAAAAAAAAAAAAAAAAAAAAAGAAAAAAGGAACAACGACTCGACTGCAACGTCATAATTCACGCGCAGCTTGTCGTGCATCCGTAACGCCCGATCGATTCATCAAAAAAACGACACTTTGTGAAAGACTAACGGTTACGTCATATTGCCTTATTGCAATATCAATAACAATCTATTTAATGAAACAGCTAATGCAACTTACAAGCCTACTATTGCTTATAGTTTATATAGAGTGGCAAATGAATGAACGTAAGTGTCGTTATTACGATACAATTGCATGATTATTTGATTACGGTAAGGATGGAATAGCCGTTGTAGCTTTGTTAAACAATATCGAATCAATCGAACAGTGTCAGTGTGCGCGCGTGTATGTGACGACCGAAGGATTAGAGAAACGAGATTTTATAATGACTGGGCGACTTGGATAAACTTTACACGGGAATTTTTTACTCGCACGTGCGAGGCTCGCTGAATCGCTGAAGCGAGCGTACGAGATATTGTCGGAAGATGCTGCGCGAAGGAAACCCCTTTTGTCGCTTCCGTTACTTTCTTTCCTCGCTTTTCTTAGCTCCGCAGAATAGTTATTGCGCCGTAAAATCAAATCAAAGGGCCTCGAGTGGCTGGGACATCGGCACTTATACGCCGATCGATCCATCTGCGATACCAGCTGCACTTTTTTCTTTTCTTCTTTTTTTCTTCCTTTTTTTTTAATTACTCAATCGATCCAAGCAAGCCTAATCGTCGACGCGAGCTGCTCGAGTCGTAGACTTATTTGCCTGCCCCCCCCCCCCCCCCCCCCC
>NW_011948417.1:1134934-1146052 GCF_000503995.2 Ceratosolen solmsi marchali
TGTTTGCCCCCCCCCCCCCCCCCCTATACATTGCCCATCGCGATTCATCTCTCTCGACGCTCAATTATTTACACGACATTGCAAAGTCTTTGCATAACACACCGACAGTCACGTTTTTCAATTATACTATTAGCGACATAATTATCCTGGGTCACATTCCAATTGACATTGGCCAATCGGTCAATTAAACGTCCTTGGCTAAGACACGAGGCCCCGAAGCTTCGCACACTTTCCATCATTCCTATGCATTAGACCGAAGCTATGGATAATTGGGGCGTTTCGCAGGCGCCAAACTTTGAGAATAGCGAGTGCGAGTGGCCGCGAGAGCCCGATAATTTCACGATGAAGTTACAGAGCCGCGAGGCTGGACATTATAATCCTCGAATAATATCGCTCGCAGTGCGAAGGAAGAACGAGCGTGGCAAAGAGTACGGGAGGCGAGAGGCAAATACGAGGATCCATCCGGCTTTCCAGGCAAAGTTGCATCAAAATCGCGACCCCAAGTGAAATCCGATATCCGCGAAAGAGCCCGAGGAGCGCGGTTATCAACGCCAGCGCAGCATCTACGACGAGCGACCGTAATCGCGGTGCCAGGAGCTCGCGGGCTGCGTACGGAGCATTGATATCGATAAGCGCTAGCGCGATATGAGCTAATCTCGCAGTCTCCAGGACCACTCGAGCTCCTCGCCGTATTATTGCGTGGATTAGCATACGGGCCCGAGTTGATTTTCTCACACGCCTACCGAGGCCCCGTGCCCGAGTGCTTTTCAATTTGGGTCTGGTTGATTTACAATAGCGAGCGCAAATTGCCGTGTATAAATTTGAAACTGGTTGGCTCGCCGAACAAGTGCAAATGACATCGTTCCCGCCTGTCCCCCGTACTCGTCACCCTCGAAACGCTTCGCCTCGCCTCGCCTCGACACAACTCGCCGCGCCACGGCCTTTCCCTCATCGTGCCGCTCGCTCTCCTTCCATCGCCCTTACGTCACCCCACCTCCTACCACCCACCCCCCATACCTCCTAACCACCCCTACCGACCGGCCGTAATTTAATTAAAATATTTATTACGCTATTATCTAATAAATCCTGTGCACTGACTCAGGAAGTGCACCACAGGATTCTAACTTGTGCCGCTTTTGAATTCTTTCGTCATTTCTTCCTCCTCCTCCTCCTCCTCCTCCTCCTCCTCCATCAACCGTTTATTAAATAAACCGTTTATTATTGTGCTTTGGTTTTTTTTTTTTTTTTGGGTTATGAGAAACCGGATGGAAAATTGAGCTATGTGATTCTAATGTTTCCGTTAATTTTTTACTGTTAATAGTCTTATTGGCCGTTTCGAGCGAACCTTTAACCGTCCCGATAAACAAATAGAGAAATACCGTTTATAAATGTAATCAGAAAATTATGTTCTGTAGCTTTGGAGCATCGTCTCTACACTGATAATTTATGATTGAGAGCTAGCGGAATGTTGACATTATTAACGTCGCTTTAAATAAGTGAAACGCCCAATGTTACATAATAATTTCAATCGAATTTCGAATTTGATGAAATTCGTAGGATAATTAATTAATTAGTCGAAAAGTCTTGTTGCGTGGTAAACGAGAGATTTGTAATGTTAAAATTTCAATCTTATAATTGCCAAGAAAATAAGAAAAATAAGATCATTCTTAACATGTAAAATACGTGTGTAAATAATGCAATATTTTTTATTGCTGTTTTTATATTTTTCTTTTTTTGTTTTATGTTTTTTGTTTTTTGTTTTGTTTATATAATGTACGGGAATTACCCGGCGTAAAATTTGTAAATATGTATAGCAAGCAATTGTTGAATTCTTAAGGCGCCTATCGGTAAATTTTCGATAACTCAACGGGGCAGCGTAATTTAATTTGAATTATCGCACGCGCATGCGCGATACGCGTCGTATTGTCGATAGGAAATGGCCAATCATTGTCTCGATCGAAAAAATTCATTTATTTCGTGAAACGAGTTGTTGCGAATTTTCTAAAATTTCACGAGCGGACGATGAAGTGCTCCAAGTGAATTGTTATTCCCCGAGTGAAAGATTACATTATTTCAGTGTCGTAATGAAGCCACATTGCGTTCGCCTCGAGTTTCCTCGCTATTCGCCGCACAGTCCTCACCATTTATTTTAGGAGTGCGGAGTATAAAATTCCATAATGTACGTGTACGAACGAGCACGTAGACGTCAACGACGTCAACGATGACGACGGCGACGGCGAAGACAACGTCGTCGGCGAAGAAGAGAGAGTGGAGTTAGGAGAGTACAAAAACCGGAAACTGAATAGACTGAAATAGAGACGACGACGACGACTCTCAAGGTTTTTCCCTTCATTCTCGTCTAGGGTGGCATAGTTTCGCTTCAACATCGCTCTGTTACCCCTTTGAGAAGTTGATAGAGCGAGCGCGGAGAGAGAGAGAGAGAGAGATAGGAGAATGATGGAGGGGATGTATGAAGAAAAAGTCTGTCGTTGCGTAGAATAGAAGAGAGAAAAAGAGAGAGATACACACACACGCACGCACGCACGCACACACACGTATATATATATATATATATATATATATATGAGAGGGAGAAAACTATATATGTGTGTGCGTTGGGGTTGAGGAGGGGGGGGGGCTGACGAAACACCCGGTAGATCGTGCAGGAAGACAATGCCTCTACTTCTCTCTTTTTACTAGAGCCTTATTTCTGCAAACCGAAGGCAAAATTCTCTACTTCACTCGCGACCGTGTGTCGCTTTCCCGTGGTACCTAATTGCCTCTCTCTCTCTCTCTCTCTCTCTCTCTCTATATATATATATATATATATATATATATATAAGAGGGAGAAAACTATATATGTGTGTGCGTTGGGGTTGAGGAGGGGGGGGGGCTGACGAAACACCCGGTAGATCGTGCAGGAAGACAATGCCTCTACTTCTCTCTTTTTACTAGAGCCTTATTTCTGCAAACCGAAGGCAAAATTCTCTACTTCACTCGCGACCGTGTGTCGCTTTCCCGTGGTACCTAATTGCCTCTCTCTCTCTCTCTCTCTCTCTCTCTCTATCTCTCTCTATCTCTCTCTCTCTCTATCTCTCCGCGCTCTTTACCTATTCAAAAAACTACACTAGACTACGGTTCATCGCTCCGACATTTCTCAAGCTGAAGTCGATGAGAGATGCGAGATATGAACTTCAAATGAAGTTCCTATTTTTCCTCCTCTTTGGCTTGTTTGCCAAGTTAGCACGGCAGTTTGGTGCTGCGTACAGCGACGCATCGCTGCTCGCAAAACTTATTTTTCGAGACTCGTCAAGCGTCGTCGCAGTTCTCGCTCCTCTTCCCACCTATCGGATCGGCTCTACTCTTCTATGCATGTACAAATACTTTTTTGCCCTCTCTTGGCTGCTCGCTCGAACAATTATGAAACGTATCGCGGATTATCGGAATACGATTTGCATTATTAACCGGGCGCCGATGCAAATATCATTCACCTTGTTTTTCTCATCGAGGTGTAGAGTTGGGCATCGACCTTATTTCATACAATTAAGCCGGACGATTAATGCGTGTTTGCATGGTTCTCGATGACTGTCCTAGTCTACGTTTACAGGCCTTGCATCCGAATGTTTTCAGCTCCTCCCACGTTACTACGATTATCGCTTGTCCTTTATATTATGTTAGATGTATCAACAGGCGACAGCGACAATTATCCATTGTTATTACATCGAGGAACATTTTATTAGATAATGTGTAATAAAGGCATTTGCGATTGGCTTAGTTATTAAAATGTGATGAGGTGGTTGTTGGTGTTTTGTCATTTATCGAGGCCGCGGAATATGAAATAACGCTCAGCCCAGTAACGTTCTCAAAATTTATTCTCACAATGACTCACTCTGTCCTCATATAATTATTTAGAGGCATTAAAAAATTAATAAACATTACAAAGTTAATAGGAAGAAGAAGAAGTTGAAATAGCGTAAAGACATCCAAAAATACGATGACGAGCTACGCAAACCGTACTCACCGTACGCGCCCATTAAAGTTCTAAATTATGTGAAAATACTTGGTATACAGTACTAAAAGAACTCTCTTATCAATGAACGAAATAAATTCGCATGTTTCACTCAAATACATTCATTACATGATCGTAGAATACGAAATTGTTTTTTCCCTATTCATGATCACATTGATACTTGAGGCAACAAACAGTTACTTGCGTTGTATTATAATTTCAGATTCGTGGATCATTACAATAATGTCGCTACACACTATTGCATATATAATTTATTTTATTTTCCAAGAATTGATAATTAAATATCATATGATTACGTGTTTGAACAAACGTCTTTGAGAATGAAATAAGCCATTCATACTTTACGGATAAATATTCATTTCCAGTACAATATAAATATAAATCGATTAATTCAAAAATTATTAGCCATACATTGGCTTAATAAGGAATAATATTTAAATATACTTTATATATTTACAGTCTCTTTGTCGAGGAAATAGATTGTTCGTAAACTTTAAAATCAAACAAAACTTTGCGATTCTCCAACTTACGCAAACGGTCTAAAAAACATTTTTATTCGAATGAGAAGAATTTCCGCGCACGTTGCAGTACATTAAATGTCGGAGAAATGTCTTATGTGCTTGCGTACTTACATAGGTAGGTAGGTGGGGGTGGGAGGGGGAGATATATAAAGAGAGAGAGGGGAGGAGGATGAGGGGGGGGAGGGTGATTCCGTGTCTGAGTGGATGAAACTTTATTTAAAACTTGAAAATGAAATCACGCGAATCCCATTACCTTTCTCACCATTCTCATCTTTCTCCTAACTCAATGGCTAATAAATAAGGATTAAGAGACGCGAGCCATAGATCTTTTCATTATTAGCGCCGTAATTTTTGGCACGTACTAGCTTAATCGCTCGTGAAAATCTAATAATTAATTACGGAACATTCGAAAAATTCGCTCCGATGATCCTTCTCACATTATGCGGATCTTAACATTATCGTTAACGTTAAGAATTTGCCTATCGATGGTCAATGAATGAATCATCGATAAAGCCTTATCGTCTAGAGGAACAGCCACGAGCACATTGACACATATTCATATTACGTAGTAGAAGCAAAAAAGGTAAGGTTTTTCGTTGGAAAAACAAATAGAGAAATAGACAAATAGATAAAAAGGTGAAAGTAGAGGAGACTGATGAGAATGAGGGAGCTCGATGTCGACGGCATCGATCGAACGATACGGATAGGTGGCCAGAAAATGAACGGGGGACAGAGTTATTAAATGAAATGTTGAAGAAGTAGATGAGGAAGGGCATGCAGGGCCGGATCATTGTAAGCGAAGGCAAACAAATAAGGAATAAGGAGAGGAGGTCGGCTGTGTAAGGTATTTGCGAAGCGTATTTGTGTGGAATGGGGAGGGCACGTAAACGCGAGTAAAAGTGCTGGGAGTAAGGGGCAGCGAAAGCTCGTTCGGGTATTATTGTCCAAGGGCTGCGAAATCTTGGCATACTTGATGCGAAGACGGCGATGGGCCGCGATGGTCGGTAGCGCGGAGGGGGGGGGGGGGGGGGGGGGGGGCAAGTAGCCCCAGCCGCATAAAGTCTCGCGAGTCGCGCGCAGGGGGAGACGCGCGTGCAGGTAGCTGAGGCGGCCCCTGCTGAAAAGAGCGGCGAGATTCTCGATTCTCCCAAGAGAGCCGCGTGCACGCGAAGCCTCCACACTACCTACGGGGCGCGTATAGGTGAGTGCGTGCGTGCATGTGGCTCGAGGCTCGCGCACACGCGTCCCACCACCGACCTTAGAGAAGAGAGAGAACGCGCCTGTTTAGAAATCCATCGGCGTGCATTGTACGGGCCAAGTTCGGCTAAGCCGGTGCGCGGGCAGCTGCTTCAGCCCCGTGTTCCTCCCAACCGCCCTCCAGCTCGACCTCTCTCTCTCTTTCTCTCTCTCTCTCTCTCTCTCTCTCTCTCTCTCTCTCTCTCTCCATATCGTTCTTTCTCGCTCTGGGCCGTAGAAGATGAAACTCCTCTCGCAGAGAGAAGCGACGATAAACAGCTAGTCGTCGCTCACACACCCGTTAGATTTTGCACACGGGCGGGCGGGAGAGAGAGAGAGAGAGAGAGAGAGAGAGAGAGAGAGAGAGAGAAAGAGAGGACGATGCAGAAATATTCGGGCGCAGCAGCGAATAACAGAAGCGCGCCGGCGTGCGAAAACGGCCGGCCAATGGGCCGCTGCGGGGCCTCCGCGAACACAGGGGTACACCACGTGACAGCCTCTCCGCCAATTGACGGTGCCTCGATTCAGCTGAGGCACCCGGTCCGCTCCCCCTCCCCGTCTCTCTCGCGCACATGCTCTCCCTCGCTCTCGCTCCTCCGTCAGGTCGAACGCATATGCATGTCGCGGCGCCGACGGCCAAGCGGCACTATCCTGTTGGCGAAAAAATAGTGTGCAAAAAGCTGCGCACACGAGCGAGAGAGAGGGAGAGGATAAGAGGGAGAGAGAGAGGGAGAGAGAGAGAGAGAGAGAGAGAGAGAGAGAGAGAGAAGAAACCGCGAGTCAGCCGGAGGTTAGGTTTCGGGAGGAAACGAGTTTGCATCGCATAGACCGACGACGTCGCCCAGCGCTGCGTAACAAGAGTACAGGAGAAAGAAAGAAGGAAGGAAGGAGGAGAGAGGAGAGAGAGAGAGTAAGAGTAAGAGTAAATGAGAGTAAGAGAGAGAGTAAGAGAGGAGAGGAGGCCACCGCTGAACTGTCTCCGGCCAAGGCGAAGCAGTCGGACGTAGCGCGAGATCGAGTGCAGCCCTTCGACTTTTTTCGACTCCGCGAGTCGATTTGCAGCAGAGTCCCTGCAGCAACAGTAGCAGCAGATCGGAGCAAAGTCGCGGACTTGAGCGACCAAAGAGAAGAAGATCGAGGCGAAGGTGGCGGCGAACCAGGGAAATAAAGGAAAAACGCGCCGCTCTCAAGAGAAGTCCGAGACTAATAGAGCTAGAGAGCGAAAAACGCCGAAGAAATTGAGAGAGAGAGAGAGAGAGAGACCGAGAGAGAGAGAGAGAGAGAGAAATAGAGAGCAATAGAGAGCAATAGAGAGCAATAGAGAGCAATAGAGAAAAAGAAAGAGAGAGAGAGGGTTTTAGAAGGAGAGAGAGAGAGAGAGAGAGAGAGAAAAAGGGTTTTAGAGTAAAAGAGCGAGAGAGAGAGAGAGAGAGAGAGAGAGAGAAAATAGAGATAGAGGTAGATAAAGAAAAAGATTGAGAGAGAAAGGGAGGGAAAGAAAGAGGGAAGACAAAATAGCAACGATAGAGCTGCGAAATATTTAGTATTAGTAAAACTGCAAGTCTTGTGCGCGTCCTCGAAGATAAATAATATTTATCCAATGTTAAATGTATTTGTATATTTAAAACGTACGAGTGCCGATCGCCGAATAAAAATCCCAACGACGTTCGTGCCAACAGAGTTGCCCATCGTTTTCTAAGAAGCAACAAGAAAGGAGAACGGAAGGAGGAAAGAGAGGATAAAGGAAAAACGAGAAACCGCGCGCGCACGCTCGCGCGTTTTTTTTTGTCTACGGTAATAGTCGCGTGAATAAAGGAGCAAGGCAGCTGATATAAGGAGGAGCGAGAAGAGGATCCAAGAGGCGAGATAATTTTCGCGCACGTGCCGCCTACGTCGACCGCACAAAAGTAAGCTGAGGAGATAGAAACGAAGACAAATACGAAACCGAAGAGAGTCGAAGAGGGTGGGAGGGAGTGCGCCCGAGAAGATTGTAGCGCCCGAATAAAAGACGGGGGTCGTGCGCCTGCGCCATAGATCGCCGGTGGAGTCCTGCCCGAAGGACGAGGACCAAGAAGACACGTACCAAGCGGCAAAATTGCACCGAGACCCGCCAGGGCGAGGCTCGAGAAGACGCCCGCAGCCCCAACCGCGCTCGCCATGTCCAAGCTCTACGTTGGCAACCTGCCCTCGGACTGCAACGAGGCCGCCCTCAGGCAGCTCTTCCAAGAGCACAGCCTCGTATGCACGACGATCTTGGTGAAGCGGGGCGGATACGCCTTCATCGACTGCTGCGACCAGTCGACCGCCGACCGGGCCATCGACAAGCTCAACGGTGAGTCCCAGAAGCCGCACCGCTGAATCCCACCTCACACCCACCCACCCACTCGCCCGCTTCTCTCGACCATCGCTTACCATCCCCCTACCCATAACCCCCCCCCCCCCCATACCCACCCTTCAATTCTCATACCCTCCCATACATCCATCCACCGACCCTTTCACGCACACGCGTTATCCAATCTTTGCCAACCTGACCTTGAACTCGCACAAGGTCGGGGTCGCACGACGCTTCACGCTTATTATATGCCAGACATCTTATATATATACGACGACGACGACGACGACGACGACGACGACGACGACGACGACGACGAGGACGACGACGACGACGACGACAATGACAATGATAATGAGAATGACAATGACAATGACAATGACAATGACAATGACAATGACAATGACAATGACAACGATAACGACAATGATAACGACTATGATAACGGCTATGATGCTGATGACGAACATTGTGATGAAAAATGAGAGGGTGAATCAGTAGTAGACAGACCAGGAGTAGTACGAAGAGGAGGAGGAGGAGGAGGAGGAAGAGGATGAGGAGGTGGAGGTGGAGGTGGTGGTGGAGATGGAGGTGACGAAGGAGAAGAAGAATCAGCAGCTGCAAATCATGGGGGAGCTGCACGTGCGAGGAGGCGCAACGATGACACTAAGTGGACGGCGACTCGCTTCGACGCATTTCTGCTGGAGCTTGCTTTATTATTAATCTCTTTTTGGCTCTTTTTCTCTCTCCCCCCCTTTTTATTATACGTTCGCTGCTTATTGCTTTTTCCATGCTTTCTTGCTTTTGATTTTTAAGTTTTTATTTTTTTTCTATTTTAACTTTTGACTCGCTTTTACTTTTATTTTTCTTTGTTTTTTCTTTCGTTCATTTCTTTCCCTCTCTTTCCTTTCTTCTGCTTTTTTTCTTTTTTAAACATACAACTTGTATACCGAATAAACATTGTAGCACTTTAGCAAGTGAGCACAACTTTACATCCGGAGTAATATTTAATTTTTTTGTTTTTTGTTTCCTCTTTTCATCTCTTTACTCGTCTTCCTTTTCCCCAATTTAATTCATTATGCCGCTTCTTTCACTCTTATTCTTTTCAGGCTGAGACTACTTCTTCATTGAAATTAGAAATAAAGTCTTACAACGTTGTGGGAGCTATAATTAGCTGTAATTAGATTTAAGCTAGTCACGCTTATTATCTACGTTCACCTTTCTTAATCATTGTATTCACGTTTACGAGTGCAATATTAAATTAAGGTGTAAAAATGATTTCGAGAACGAATGTTGAGTCAATGCTATTATTTTTATCTTTTGCTTTTTTACAATTTTATCGTACCACGACCTGTTGACTCGTGTACAGTGTGTACAATCGTAATTTATAAGCTATTTATAGTCGCAACGGAGCAATAACAATAATAATAACAACAATAACAATAATAATAATAATAATAATAATAATAACAATAATAATAATAACTATAATGATGATAATAATGATAATAACAATAATAATGATAATAACAACAACAACAACAACAACAACAACAACAACAACAACAACAACAATAATAATAACAACATTATAACGATGATGATGATGATTATTGGCAACGATGATTCGTGAGATAAATGCGTATAATAGTATAGAGCAGAGAAAAAAGAAAATGGTGTATCGCTTTAATATAAAAGTATTGAATCGCACAATGTCAATAATAACATTGAAGAAAAAAAGATTTTCAATTAATATAAAACATTAAACTCAAATATTCAACATACGACTATCGATAAAAGACTATTTTCAGCAGTCTCGCGAGCGCAATCACGCGACCCAATATCCATTACATACAATATGATTATCAGAAATACAAATTTCCAGCACCGCTAGCGCAAGATCGATTTAAGACTTTAAAAAAATTTAATTCTCACTGCAACAAGCCGCCACCGAATCTCGGGGCATTTTTAAAAAGCAGCTGCAACGAGCATTAGAGGACCAGGAGACAAATAAAAAAGGAAGCCTCCGTATGCGTGTCCTTGGAATACTTTTCGCGCGGCTGGGAGAAAAAATTTCAAAAATTCGCCCCACGTAATGCTTCTCCGAAGGAGCGCCGCAGATTCCGCGTAATTCGAACGACGCCCCGTCGAAGGCTGCCCGTAACCGCCGAGTATTTATCTCACAGTCAAGCGGAAAACGCCGATATCAGCTCCAAGACGGAGCGCCAACGGACTAAGTGGCCAGCCTCATCTAATGTCATTAAAGGGATCGATGAGATCTAGTGCGCGACAGACATAATGAGTGACGATGCTGTTCGGTTCGATTCGTGGGGCGAGGTGGTGGATTGGCGTGGCGAGAGGGTGAGACGGGGGGGTTGCGATGAGATCATTGTTCGCGATGTGCCTCGACAGCCGAATCCATGTAAAAGTCCTCCGCTGCATCTCGGCTTGACTCCCGCTCATGAAGCTCGATAAGATCGTACGGCTACGAGAAAGCGCATTGGATACGGCGCATGCGCCCAAATAGATCTCCCGGCAATCGGGATGCAACGTCGGACCTAGGCGCGCGCTCGGCCCTCGCGAGCCCATAGACCCGATTGAGAACCACTGCCGCGTGGCCTCGAAATTGTTTCCGTCGAAAGAGCTCTACGAGCGCCGGGGGCGAGGGACCCTCCGCCCCGCGGTGGGTTGATCGGATTGTGGCGGAAGGGGGACACTGGGCCGGGTTGAATGATGAGGCGGTGGGTGGGTGGGGGGGGGGGGGCCCGGGGGCGGGGGGTGGGGGGGGGGGCCCGACGGCGAAGGAGGAAACGGGTAAAGGCGTAGAAGGCGGCGCGTGCTTAACTGGAGGCACCGCGGGCACCAGCACCCAACGTACATTTCCATTCACGAATTCGCTCCTCCGAAGCGATGCGAGCACGTGTGCTTCCAATGTATGGTTACGAGGCGTAGAACACAGCGCCCGAGGTATAACCTAACCCCGCGAAATCTAATCTCCG
>NW_011948417.1:1146140-1151192 GCF_000503995.2 Ceratosolen solmsi marchali
GACGCTCTCGCCGCTTCGGATATGAAATTCTCGGGAAATCGCCGACTCGCGTTTTCGGCCTCGTTGAAGTTTTTATCGATCCGACGGACTCCGATTGCTCCGATCTTGGTCGAACGACATTAGTAACTCGGATTAGTAGTGCCGTCGCCATTATGGGCATTCCTAGAGGCCAAAGAATTCATTTCTATTTATCGGCGTTGTAAATCATTTAAGGCGGCTCGATTCGCGCGTTGCGCCTTGAAATTGTTTCGGCGGCAATAATATATATATATATATATATATATATATATATATATGAGTGTGTGTGCGCGCGCGTGTGTGTGCGTGGAGGGTGGGGGGCGAAGGAATATTAGCTTTTACTCCAAGACGTTTAAGTCGTGGCGCTTGCTTATGTACCAATTATAGGCGACAAATTACATTAGGCGCGTATGAGGCATTAGAAATGAAAGAACAAAAAAATAGTTTTAAAAGTATTAGTACGGAAACGTATGAGGTGTTTGGCATGATTAGATCGAGTTGCGACATCCGCTCAAGCCTGTCTCAAGCGGATTCGACGAAAAAACGAGCGACCTTCCGGATTTCCAGCCCACCACTCCGTTCCCAATAATCGAGCGCGCAATCCTCGTGTCGTCGGTTCGTTCAATATTCAACGGCGCAACTCGCGCCCGTCGCAATTTATTCCGAGCATTTTTCCGAACCTAACCTATAAGCTCGCGCACTGAATACATAATTCCTAAAGGTTTATGCATATTTGATACAACGGGTAAGTAGCGCGAGGATGGGACTTGGCGGCAGAGCAAAGCGTACGACGCGGGAACTCGTTTACAAGGCCCCGGCGAAATGGTCGCACAGAATAACGAACACGTGGTACGCGGAGTCCCACGCGCCTCCGTTCGTACAAATTCAACATGGCGAGCCGCCGCCGCCGCCGCCGCCGCCGCCGCTGTCGTCGTCGTCATCGTCGTCATCGTCGTCATCGTCGTCGTCGTCGTCGTCGTCGTCGTCGTCGTCGTCGTCGTCGTCGTCGTCACCGTCGTCGTTACCACCACCACTACCTCCACCTCCACCTCCACCTCCGCCTCCGCCTCCGCCTCCGCCTCCACCTCCATCTCCGCCTCCACCTCCGCCTCCGCCTCCGCCTCCGCCTCCACCTCCATCTCCGCCTCCACCTCCGCCTCCGCCTCCGCCTCCGCCTCCATCTCCATCGACGCCAGGCAAGGTCACGACGACTCGGGACCGGAATGGATTTCTGCCTTTTTTTTTTTATTTTTTACCACCTTTGCGCGTGGCCTTCGCGATTTTCCGAGCCTGCTGGCGTCCTACTTTGTACCATTTGTTTATTAGGTTCGCACTCACCCGCGCACGACATTTCAATCATTTTCCACGCCGCTCTGCTCGCTTATCGTGAGCTTGCTTATCGCTAATCCGAAGGTAGTTGGTAATACAATTTCGATAATCAGGCATGTGATAATAGCAAAAAGCCGAACGTGGCCACATAAATAAATATTGCCTCGAGCATTTTTAATCTCGTATTTCCTCTCATAGATAAATAAGGGCATATAGTCTTCGCTTTTTTATACAAAGGAAAAAAAAACTGACGAGTTGTAGTTTGAAGGAGCCCTTTAATACAAAGAATCTATTATTTCGTCCCTCGGTGCTGGAAAATTGTATTCAAATCTGTAACGAATTGATTGATTCATCGCAGTGACCGAATGAAAACTTCAACTTTCCCGCCTACTAAGCTAGTAATTTTTAACTAACCAATTTCTTAGTCACTTATCATTATCTACGCGCGTACGTAAAACATACGTAATTCATTCTTTGGAATTACATTCTTTTTTACTTTTATGTAATAAAATAAAATTAAAATTAAAAAAAAAAAAAAAAGAGAAAAACTGATAGTGCATTATCGCGACTGACGACTGTGCTCAAACGTATCAAAGAATTTGAGTGAAAAATATATATTTTTGGAATGGGAAATCTATTTATATAAAACGTTTACCTGATTAGGAAGATTAAAGTAGTGATGAGGAATATTATATCATATAAGGAATTAATAATCCTTAGAGCGTTGATCTGTATAGTTAATTCTACATGGACAACAAACTAACTGCAATCACATTCACAACTATAGACTATTGTATTTAATTTAAGAAAGATATTATTATTTTATATTATTATATTATTTTTGCAACTTTTAATGTTTAATAAATTGAGGAAAAAAGGTGCGGAATTAAATGAAATTGATAACAACACGTAAAATTAATGGGAAAGGCGCTAGACTTGACAAAAATCTAAATATATGCCCGTTTCTTTGCAATGTACATTATTTTAATATTTTAACGTAAAATGAATTACACAAAATTAAGATAAAGATTTTTTTTTCAGTTCATTCACGTACGCAGAAGTTTGTAATTTACCAACTACTGATATTGATTTACCGATAACCCTTTTATTTTTAATGATAAACCATTTATACACAAATGTATAGAAAATTAAATTCACTTCATAGTTTGACTTTCATTACTAATGCTTTATAATCAATGATTAATTAATAAAAATAATCTAAAATTCAATATTCACTATTTTACAATTGAAAAACATATATATATATATAATAAAAATTTTAATGCTTTACAACAAATGTAAAAGTCTCATTTGATGATGATAATTTAATATGGATGAAAACATGTTTATTAGGCATGTGACAATCTTATTATGATAATAATAATTATGATGATTCTAAGTCAACGTTTTATTTTAACGTATAAGACTTTCGCAGATAACAACAAATATCATTTGAATGTATCGATCATTATATAAAAGCAATAAATTCTCGAATGTGCTGTAATAAAAAAAAATATACATAAACATACACGTACGTATACCCTCGCAAACCAGTTACTTCCTTGCTTGTCCAGTACTCCCAATAATTGCTTTTCCATGCTTTACTATATGCTTGTTATATATGCGCGTGAGTGCGTGTACGTGCGTACCCTGTATACGCTCGTACACAGCCACGCATTGCCGAAAAAAAACAACAACAAAGGGTGCAATTAATCCCTTTTGGCGCTTCTATATATGTATATATATATATATATGTATGTATAATATTTGATGCATGACTTTATCAATGCTTAATGCCTGTAATTAACTATATATACGTAGAAAGTATGACACATTAATTATAATATATTTTACATTAGATATGCAATAAATAAATTTCTATTTCTATTTCTTTATTCGCTATAATTTTTTTTATTATGATTTTACTATAATGTCTATTATGATTTAAATTATTTGTTATAATTTTACAATTTTATGATTATTTTATTATTATTCGAGACTTTATGGGAGGTACAAATTTTCAGAAAGTATTATTAATGTTATTTTTTATTTATTTTATTATTACATTACCCATAGCGAAGTGTATTTATTACCAATCGAAAATGCATTTTATGCTTAATAAAATATTTTATTTTATTTTATCTATCTAAATCTAAATCAATAACTTATTATTTACTCGACGTTATAAAATTTAGATTTATTAACGATTAGCAAAACAACGATTCATTTTTACAACTTCTTACTGCATTATTATTATTCTTATTATTTTAACTCATACTATTATTCTACTTATTACTGCAGTATTACGTGCAATCCAATGTCGTATGTCTAATTACCAATTTAGAAGGTGTTTGTTTTTTGTTTTTTGTTTTTTAAAGGACCTTTAAAGGACATAAGAATAAATTATCATTTAACGAGTGATTAGATTAAGTATGTTTACGCTTATGGCTAGAGCTTTTAATGATTATTAAAATTTAAAAGGCGAGAAGACGATTTAGGCTTCAGCGAGAACGTCGTACCGACGACGAGTGTAGGATAAAATGTAGGATAAAATAGGAGAATCGCGCGATGAAACAATCGTGGCTGGCGAATCTGTAAAAGGACGGAAATCGCTGATCGCATAAAGGATATACGGAAATAACGCGACATCCTGCTTATGGCGGTTAGCGGACTGTCGTCCGAGAATTAGAATAGTTAGTCGGCATCGTATAGACGATCGATGCGGAGGACGCAGCACGTATTTGAAAATCGCTTCCTCCGTTCGTCAGGGGGGAATTCTAAACTAGTTTGGTCGGCTTGTAAACCTCGGATGAACCTAGGTAAGGTTGGGCGCCCGGCATTCGCTACTCCCTAGTCTCGAATCCTTGACTCGTCATTATATGCGCGCGGTTTGCCCTTCCGACGTACGATTAGATTCGCGCGCATTCGTAATATCCTTTGCCACGAGCTCTGCTAGGAAAGTAAACAAATAGAAACGAGGTCATTCTAAACAGAATTATTCCGCTACTTATTGAATATGAAATTCGATGGTTGAATTTTGAATAGCCGTCTACTCTTGTGAAAACGTGTAATATTTTTATTTATCATCAATGTTAAAACGTTATATTGAAGATTTTAGGAGGATGGCGGTGCCTATGCAGTAATTTACGGTACAATTCTTCGTTAAAAAAAAAAAAAAAAAAAACAAAAAAAAAAGTAATTTAGTTTAGCATTGTTTAATTAGTAGTTTTGTTAGCACGTTCCAACGTATTTTTTTCTTCTTCTTCTTCTTCTTCTTCTGTTTTTTTTCTACTATATACGCGAAGACAGTATTAAAATAGTTAAAGAAAGAAAGAAAAGTACGAAGGAAATGAAAAATGAAAGAAAATGTCCTAGACCATATTGCGCTATTTGTTTAATGGTATGCAAACTGTAATTATGTGATTAATTCAAATTAATTATTCATTATTTAATTGCATTTGATTAGCTATTGCGAATCGACGCTCATAGTTGCTAAAATAATGCTCGTATACATGTGCTCAGACACTGAGGCTCTTATTATTGCTATTATAGCTGAATGTTATTTAGGAAAATAATTTTCTAATTTTCATAATTCTGTTTCAATGACAATAATTGTATCGTAATAGGAAATTAAGGAATATGAATTTAAACAAATATCCATATTTTTACATGAATATATATATATATATATATATATATATATAT
>NW_011948417.1:1151218-1169082 GCF_000503995.2 Ceratosolen solmsi marchali
TATATAAATATATATAAGTAAGGAAAAATAATTAAGTGCCTCAAACGTTTTTATTAATGGAGCTGTCATACATTATACATAATAAGTATAATTATCTATAATTCGGCTAGTGAAATGCCGACTATTCATGACGATCCTTAAACCTCTGACTTTGAAATTGTAATTAGTGACTCGTTCGTCCAAACGGCGCGCGGACACATTATTTGAAAGTTGGCAGGTCGTCGTGTTGTAACCGAAGCTCCTTTCGGCTTTAGCCACAAAGCCCGAAAGCACTGCTATCCCCCGGTGCCATAATTCACGAGTCCTTGATATCTATCAAGCAGAGTTCATTGGCATAATTCGGCCGAGCGTGCAAGTTGGGTTCGCGGATCGAGAAAGATCGACCCTTTCTCTAGCTCTCCAAGCTCATCCCTCCCCTCCGGCCGTCGCCATGTTATATTCTACCTGTGCCCAGATCATCTACATATAAAAACACGTACAACGTTTGAATTAATACAGCCTTATATATTATAGGTTTATGGGACGCGTACTTGACTTATACGGCCTTGCGTGCGCTGCGTGATTTATGCGCGCGCGCGCGCATCGCACCGCTTCTACCTTTCCGTTGGCACTTTTTTTTTCTTCCCACTTTCTTTCTCTCTTCCCACTTTGTTTCTCCCTCCCTCCTCCTTTCAACCCGAATAACCCCAACATCGAGCCCTAGACGAGCCCCGAGTATCTAGGTGGGAAACTCCTAGGTCTCCTCGCTCCGCATATTTTCGCACGCCCGATTTTTCTCATCCCCCTCCCTCGGCCCCCGGGAGTATTATTCCATTCTTCCTTCGTGCTCCTTCGTCGCACACACGCGCGCCCGCGTATATTTTCTTGCGGCTCGAAAGAGGTGGCGGCAGTTCTTATAGGGAATTTTCGGGATTTGCTGGGCGTCGGAGGTACGTCAGGTGCTACAGCCGAAATCACTCGGATCCTCGAGTGCGTAAGCGCGCTACAATGAGAAGAGCCGAAATTAAAAGTCTTTAAAAAGCGAGACCTTATTGCCCGAAAAAGCGTTTGGGCTCGACGGAACGGAAAGAACGAGCCCCTCGTGAGACACCCTCCGTGAGGCATAAACGGGGAGCGAGTACTCGCAAGTCGAGATAATCGACGCCGATTCGTCCGAGCGAAGATAAAAACCGGGGCGATCGCTCGGCTTTTTCGTCGCCTCCCGGTACCGCGCAATTACCGGCCTCCGGTAATGGGCTTTACGAAAGGTGTTTCTTCGAGCTGCGCACCTTTAGCCGCTCGTCCACCCTCCCCCGCCCGGTTTGTCGCGTGCCGCGAGCCGCGGTGGCGACGGCACCTGCTTACAGACAAAAAACTTACCTGGTGGTCCTACCGCGAGGCTTTATCCCAGTGGTCGTGCGAGGCCGTCTGCCTGCCACTGTTTTTCGTGCGAAATTGAAAACGCCGGGGTGAGTCTTCTCCTCCTCCTCCCCTCCCGCACCATCCCTATCCCTCTCTATCCCTCTCTCTCTCTCTCTCTCTCTCTCTCTCTATCTCTCTCTATCTCTCTCTCTCTGTCTCACTCTATCTCTCTCTATTTCTCTCTATCTCTCTCTATTTCTCTCTATCTCTCTCTATTTCTCTCTCTATCTCTCTCTCTCTCTCTATCTCTATCTCTCTCTCTCTCTCTCAAAAAAAAAAAAAAAAAAAAAAATCGTTTCTTTATTATGAGCTGCTTCGTGGAACTAAACCGAACGCATCAGGGCCCATTAGCCCAGACCCTTAATTAATGAGTTTAGCTGTGTTTTGGTGAATTCGCGCACCTGATAAATTCGCATCGAATTCCTTGAATTATTTCAATTAATTAGCCCTAAGCTGTCTTGTCAGTTAGATGAATTACCCTTTCCACTTCTTATTATAACGACGGTTCTGCGCCAAATGGCATTTCAACGACTTGACATTATGCAAAATGGTCGCTGTCGGTTTGTTTCAGCTAATTAATAGTTAAGTTTAAAAAATCGTAATTTCAAAAAATCGCTGTGAATTTGTGTAATATAAGTAGGAAAAGCTTCGGCTATTAATTATTTTTAAAAATCTTGCTCCCACTTAGAGTGCCACGCAAAATTACGATGAATCCTATAATCGAAGGGTAAAATTTTTTTTTTTTTTTCTTTTTTTATTAAAAAACATCTAACGTGTCATTAATAAATTGGATCATTGTCGAATTAATTTGCTTACAGAGATCGTATTATCGTTACGATACGAAGTATAAGCAAACGCGAAAGTAAAAATAACGATCGCCAAGCAAAATTATAAATCGATTCTTACTATAATTTTCATCCAGTCCATTATATTCCCAACAAGATTGCCTACATAAATTTATAATACATACATTAACACTTGGTATTCGATTGCCCTAGAGCGAAGTACCGTTAGGGTTTGAAAAAGTAAATTCGAACGATTTCGCACTTGAAAATCATCCACCGACGGTGTCCCAACGTAATCTTCTGCGTGAAATCGCCTCGAAAACAATAAACTCCAGTGCCCTTCTCTAGACGTTCGTAAGTATCCAACGTGAAAACGCTCCCACCCTAACATTTATTTATATTTTCATTTGCATTTCGATGTACGTCGTGCATACCCGGCAGCCCTTTCTTATCGCTCGCGGACAAATTAAGGAATTCTTTTTGCCAGCCGACTTATTTCTTCCGGGCTGCAGTCCATTATTAGGAATAATGCAGCCGGATTGGGAAAAAAAGTGGTCGAGCCGCAAAAACATTTGAGAGTGCTGTAAAGTTAAATTGGAGCGCAGGTGAGATTGTTTTCCTCGTCGCAGAGTGAGTCACGTCAAGTTCACGGCGTGATTCGTGCTACTTTTCTTTAAATTTGAATTTCCGACGAGGCAGATATGCAGGGCCGTTGCTCGCTGATGTTTTCGATCGATTTCTGAAAAGGTGCTGCTGCGGTTAATCGAGGGTCTCGCTCCATTCTATTCCTCTTCCATCATTTACTTGGTGTTGCGTTGCAGTCTCGTGTTCCAGTTTATTTCCATTCGCGCTCCTCCCATTGGGAAGACCTGTTGCGAGGGATTTGAATATTTCAAACTCCTAAAGTGGATGGAACTTTGTAGCGACCTTGAGGTATGATTTCTGCGAGAATAGTTAATCTAAAAATAGCAAACTTCACGATCAAGCTTAAATTATGAAATCCGAAATGTGTCGTATTATATATTTTATCGTAAAATCTTGCTTCATGTGGAGCGTCAATAGTGCATTTAATTGGTAATATAAGAAAATATGTAAAGTATTACATAGTAGATATTTTGGACGTCAGTGCTTTTTGTAAATAGATTATTCAGACTTATTTTGATGTGATTATATAAAATAAATTTTTTTTTTACCCCTCAAAGGAATTGTTCTCTCTTTAAAATAATATTTTAGAATTATTGGTGAAAGACTATGTAAAAAAGAAATAATCTCTATGATTATTTTAATTAATCATAGTTCAGTTCAAACTCCTTAGAAATATTATTAAAGAAAATCATATTTGTATGTAAATATCGTTATATTCGATTTCAAATTAAATTATATAAATAAATAATAAATATATATATATATATATATATGATTATCATAAGATATAAAATACAATTTCAAAAAAATTTATTATCAAATTTTAGCTTTTTAGCTTTTCAATTTATAAACCATTACCATCTTAAATATTGAATTAAACAAAATTTAAATTTAAATTATTCTAATTTTAACCTATAATTAACGCAACATATTTTTAACATAAGAAACAGTTTTTCATATCGTGAAAAAGCAAGCCTCGTTGTCAATAAAACATAATTCATAATAAATTAATAGCTTTAATTAATAAATAAAATCGATAATGATGATGTATACATATATATATCGATACATTCAAGTTGTTATATGTTTTAAGAAATTATATAAGATGTATTCATTCGTAAATTTCGTCGTATGATTGAAGAAAAGAGACTTTTTCAGGACAGCTCTTTCCTATTAGATATTTACAGGAACTTGAATGTCGCGTCAATGACTTGTCCCGAATATCCATCTAAACACTCGACACATTTTTTCGATTATTTCACAATTGAACGATGCTCGTGATCCGTCAGCAAATAGCAACGAGATTTCAGGGAGAGCGAACTCTCGGGTTTCTGAAATCTGCACCGGGACTCCCTCACCGCTACCCCCATCTGTCACGAATATACTTTTATCGCAAATAAAGAAAAAAAGAGCGAGTGAAAGAAGTCCCTTCTGCCACCGCCGCCGCAAGGAGGAAGTTCTATCTTTAGAGCACCGCCAAGGAGAAGTGAGAGAGAGAGAGATAGAGAGAGGGAGGGAGGGATGAGCCGACAAAAAGTCATCGGCCGGGAATGTGCGAGGCAGGGATAAAGAGACGCGTGGTTTATTGTACATTGTAGAGCTTGGAGTTTTCGTCGTCAACGGTTGAACGTCGTGGACAGGAAGTAAAGGTGCTCCGGAGGCACAACCAGAGTCCGGGAGCAGCTGCGAGGGGCGCCGCGACGCTCTGACTGACTAATTGGATAGCTACAGAGGCTGGATAATAGATCAAATATGACGTTTGCCATGCCGACACTGCGCCGTTCACTGTCGCTCCAAGGCATCGTTCGGCCGATTAGAACGACGCGTCGCCCTTCGGCTATTTTCTGGGGGAAAAACGGAGGCAGCGCACGAAATAATCCGCCAGGACATGCGCGCGAGGGTGGCGTCGGTGGGAGCCTATCGACCCTTCCGGCTTTCTTTCGCTTCATCTCTCTTCGCCGTCTGTCGCGGGTTTATAGGCACCAATAGGTCCTCCGTTAGATACGAATCCGATTGATTACGGGAGCGAGAGGTAAGTTATACTAGTTTGGCAATTAGCATATTATACTTTATGAATTACGTATGCTTAGTCAGATGCAATTGTATATATCAGCCACAGGTGGTTATTGTTCTTGCTGGCACATTACGAGTCCACGTCCATGTGCTCGTGCGTAATTCTACACTCATTGCCCATTTGTCGAATTCGACGAAGTGTTTGCCTTTGCTCTCCCTTGCATGGTCATTGTTTCGCGCGAGCTCGTGTTTACGGCTTTGCCAAAGAAATTCCCTCTCCTGCCAGTAAAGTTTTATCGCGTCGATAAATTGCGCGAAGTCGTGCATGAAATTAATTGTCTCGGCCATCTACTCGACCAATTTTCTGTGCTTATTATCATAGGGCGTGTCATCGAAAAAACAAAAATACAAAAAAATAAAGAAAAAAAAAACAAAACATAATTTTTTTCTTCTTTAACTTCTGCAGTTGAGAGACTTTTGTTCCGTTTTGTTTTCTTCTTGTTCTTCTTTTTTTTTTTCTTTCTTTCTTTCTTTCTTTCTTTCTATTTTTCAACGCGTAAGGAGGCAAATTGGCACTCGGTATTACATAGCTATTTCCCTAATTGTGGAAAATTCGTTTGCTCCAATAGCTTGGTAATGAAAATCGTGAAGTAGGCTAAAGCATGCGCAAAGTGTCAAATGCACTGCATACGATTCCCTTCCCCCTTTTCCAGAGACTCGTGATACTCGCGATACCAACGGCAGTCTACTGTATCTAATATGCGCGACTCTTCTTAGAAATGTTTTTCTGCCTACGTTCAAGGGCAATTGAATATTTTTGCGACACAGTGCACGAAACACTGATATGCACGCGATACTCAACATCGAACCGAACCTTCAATTTCATTAAACAATACCTACAATTTCTAGTCGCGCAGCTGTGTAGCATTTATTTTTAATTCGAACGAGTACAATTATGATTGCAATTCATCTTCTGTCGTATCTTAATAAGCGTAATAAATAGCGGACTCGGCTTGACGATTTTACTATTCGTATGGAGATTAATTATTATTGTAAAAGGAAGAAGAAAAATTGTAGTCTGTTATCATTTAGCGATGATATATATATATATATATATATATATATATATATATATATATATATTCAAATATGGCTTATTGGGGCTTTAGAGTTGTGTCCTAAATGATACTAAAAAAAAAAAATGATATCTGCAGTTGTGTAATTATAGTGGCTACTTTTACATGCTTCACCCAGTTATAATTATATAGACGTACTACTACTATTCCTATAATAACTAAGTTAAAAATAAATATTAATAAATATTCTCAACGAGAGATGTCGAGATTTATATTTTCTCATTAAAAGTTATGTATTTGATAGATTTGTGTAAAAGAAGAAGAAGAAGAAGAAGAAGAAGAAGAAAAAATGCAATAAACTATAGCTACATTATCTATATGGGTATTATAAAATAACAAATAACTCATACGATTTTCCCCTTAAAGAAAATTTTATTCTAACTCATTGTCAATGAGCAAAGCCTCGTTTCCTTCCAATAACTTATATTTTATTAGCTACTTTCATATTATAAAGCTCGTAGAATTTTTAATTTTTATTAACACTTAAAATTCTAATTTATGATCAACTCTATTTATATTTCATTAGTATTGTTATGAAAATTAATCTAAATTGTCGTATGCATTGTATAATGTTTTTATGTTAAATATGAATATTTGTTTTCAAATAATTTCAATTGGAAACGATTATAAATATTTTATTTAAAGCTATATTTAATCTTATTTATGATATTAATTTTATTTTATCCGTATTTATTTTACTTTACGTAGTACTGTAAAATAAAATCAATACTTTTCTAACGCAATATTAGCTTTTTTTCTCTTATAATTCTTCTAACTCAATGCTATTTATAACGAATTTCATAACACTGTAAATAGAAGCTAAAAACTTTTTTAATGTATTAATAATAATAATATCCTTTCGCGGTATTATGATAGATTTAATAGCGATTGATGATCGGCAAATGATTTTTTTTTCTTCTACGCTGAAACATATAGTGTATTGAATAAACATGCGAAATATTTATATTTTATTAAGATTATTGTCTAAGTGCAATATGAGCAGAACTGAAAATTTACATATAACGAAGTCGATAAAGAACCTCGAGGACAGGATATTCTAATCTTGGTAGTAGTTAATAGTTATTAGTTTAACATAGCTTTGTTAAATAAAATTTATTATATATATATATATATATATATATATATATATTAATGTGAATTACTTCAAGGAGTTATCGATTATCAAAATAAATTCAATAGGTATATAAAGACATTATAATTGAATACGTTTTTATTTTCTTGTATTTTTTTTACTTTCATGTACTTTTTATAATTGGATCTTCTTGGATTAGAAAAAAAAACCAACAATAACAACGAGAACACCAACTTTCTTAATAAAAAGTTATTAAAATTTGAAGAATCATCATTGTTTCTAACTTCTGCAATTTCTCTTTTTATATTAGTCTTTATGTTGCCGTTATTCTTACAAATCTTTCAATTATTTAATCTTAATACTTTAATATTTTTAACGTATTTTACGTATTTTTATGTTATTCATTTGCTAAATAATCCACACGATTAACAAATTAATTTATGCCTTTTCTAACATAATACATTTTAAAATAGAATTCAATGGCATATTTGTATTTTCTATATCTTATTCATTGTTTATTCGCATTATATTTCAGGCAATGTTGAGTCAATTTAAGGCAGTGTAGATATTTATTTATTAAGTGACTATTCGCATTATCACGAATTTCACTCAAAATAATTCTCATATAAAAGAAAGTGTGATTGTATCATATTACTAATGGCAACTGTCCTCTTTGCTTTTTCCGTAATGATTTGTACGTACGTGACGGTAATAGTTTTATCATTTTCGGCTTAACGATACTCCTCTTACTAATGAGCTTACAATCATTCCTAAAGCATTTCGAATAATTTCAAGCAAATAGGTTTGTGTATAACTTGATAAAAGGTAAACAATATAAGCAATTATAAAGTATCGCTATTGTCATTAGCTTCCCATGATGTTTACTATGAAATTGAAATTTTGAAGCTAGTCAAGTCTGTTGACAGAACATTTGTTCATGACAAGTCAATTTATAGTTTATAAATTTCAGATTTACAATACAATGTTAAACTATTGTAAATAATTTATGTTAAAGCACTAATATACTTAAATGCTATAATCGCAGAATATCTCGAATAATTTTTCTCGTATCTTTTCGTTATCCAATTTTAATCCATTTGACTTTTAATCAATTTCTCCCAACTATAAAAGATCTTGTGCTTTTCGTTCTACATAATTTATCATTAGCATTATCGAAACGTAAGTAGCTAAGACTATTGAATCTCAATCATCGGCTTTATTATATAACAATTTAAATGTGACAAAAAGTTAGGCAAGAGAATACGCAAAAAAAACCGCCATGTGACAGAATAACAACAATATTATATTTTAATAGATGTCTCGTATCTTTTGGTGTCTGTTCGCCTAAACGATATTACAAAAATGTTTTATCGTGCTTGAAAATGGCAAATCATTTTATGCTTTGAAAAATACTCTGGTCGTTGATAAGCCATATATATGAAAATGGTAATTAAATGTAAATGTACTGTTGTCTGTCTGAGAATACAATTATAATGCATATAAATGTTGTTCTTCTAATACTTTTTGTATCTTGTGAAACGCGTATTAGAAAAGTTAAGCAATTGTTTGACCAATAGTTAGTTGTAGCAATAGTCAGAGTTTGCCGATGTACTAATATTTTATTATTTTTCTTGTATTTTGGAGATTTCATTGCGGAAAGGGGAACAGCTGCGAAATTTGTAATTTATTGGCCAATAATACCTCTTGACCACGTATTTATTCTCTCGTACAAATTGGTCGCGCGGCTACCAAAGTGTCATGTTTTATCTCTTAGTCGAGATTTTCTTTGAAAATAAATAAATATAAAAAAAAAAAAAAAAAACAACAACAACAAAAACAACGATCGTAAAAATCATCCTTCGAAGGTCATCGCGACGCCAAACTCGTGACATTATCGCGGGCGAAACGTTGATAAAATCGAACGACTGGCGTATATCATAGTCCTGACGATCGTGAATTCGATCTTAATGGCTCTCTTGGCTGACTCCAGATGTCGACTCGACCAAGTGAGGCGACCACCGCCTTCTCGTGCCAGTAGGAACTCTTGACGACGCTAGCCGGGCCACTTTCAATATCTTAGACCAGCGATATTTAAGTGTTGGCCAAAGCCGCAGATAGAGTGAGTGAGAGAGAGAGAGAGAGAGAGAGAGAGAGAGACCGAGATCGTTGAGTCCGTGCTCAGACAAGCACACGTGTTTGTTTTAGATACGCGGCCATTGACTTCCCGGCCAACAAGAGCGGGCTTTAGTATTTCGACGCTCCAATGTCAGGCAAATGTGTCACATTCGTACACGTACAGCGTCGGCTTACGTAACAGCGGCGCTAATTCACCTCGGGCGCGTCGGCCTCTGCCTGCCTCTTCTTTTTGCATCTTTTCATCGAAAACTCGCGCCGACACGCGCCGCGCGAGGATCGACGCTCTCCTCCCGCTGGGGCCGTCGACCCTCCGAGAGCTCTTGGGTTTCTTCGCGGCCGATTTCGCTTCGGCAATGCAGAATGGCTTTGACGGCCCGTGAAATGCTTGCGCCTGTGGATGGGGGCGCCCGTTCTTCCCGGCCCTTGCCCTTGCCCTTGTTCTTACCCTTGCCTTTTCCCTTGCCCTTTCCCTTGCCCTTATCCTTGCCCTTATCCTTACCCTTACCCTTACCCTTACCCTTACCCTTACCCTTACCCTTAACGTTAACCTTAACCTTAACCTTAACCTTACCCTTACCCTTACCCTTACCCATACCCATACCCATACCCTTACCCATACCCTTACCCATACCCTTACCCATACCCTTACCCATACCCTTACCCATACCCTTACCCATACCCTTACCCTTATCCTTATCCTTATCCTTATCCTTATCCTTACTCTTACCCTTATCCTTACCCTTACCCCACTACCCTTACCCTTCGAACGAACTCGCGGCTGCCGATCGAGATGTCGCGACTCACGGACAGGTGTCGATGATCTCGCGAGTACGAGCGCAGCATAATAATAATAATAATAAAACTCGACCGGGGAGCAGCTGCCCTCCCCACTCCCCCCTTACTCTTTCAGGTCTATTCTTTTTGATGTGCGGCCCGTCTCATTAAGATTCCGCGCGCCATATTCCGCGGTACCGTAAACTCCGATTAATTGGATGACGATTAATTTCAGCGCCGGGCAATGTTTTGTCGCGCTCATCCCGGCGCGATGAGGCGACCGATAGGAACGCAAGAGACGAGGACCTTTACAGGAGATCGACCCTCCTTTCTCGTATTATCGTTCGCTCTCCTTCCTCCGGGCGCTTTGTGCGCCAGTCTCTTTAAATAGGCCAGCAACGTAATCTTGCTTATTGGCCCGATCGGCTACCTGGCCAAACAATTTCTAAACGATGCCATCATTCGCCGATTATTCCTCATTAGCCAAGCGCAATACACGTGCATTCGCACGTTAGTTGGCAATTCCATTGCGGGTTGTCCGTTTCGTCGCGCGACAATGCTTTGCGCCGATAATACGCCGATAGTATCGATCGATCGATGTTCGGCACAATTTTTCACAAGAGAAGAGAGAAAAAAAAAATATGCTAAGCCCCTGATCCTGACGCGAGACATATATATATATATATATATATATATATGCGAGCATATACACACGGTTTCTCGAGCCGCGGTAATAATAAAATGCATCATCGTAAATTCGAGCGCGCCAATGGCACTTCATAACGACATACCGTACGCTGCAATAAGCACTGAAGAATTCATTGAATTTTTCTTCTCATTTCATAGTCGCGACTTGGAGACGAAATAATGACGGAGGCAGAAATGAAAGAAAGTTGAAAAAGTTCTGTAATAATGGAGTAACGGGTTTGTCGTCGGTCCTTAAATCGACGAAATTTGAAATACGTCGGAGCTATAAAAAGCGAATCCGCGCCTCGTTCCCCGATTTTCCTCATCTATTTTCCCCCCTTTCATCGTCGTTTGCGTCTCGAAGCGTCGCGACGCGCCAAGAAGTCGTAAACATTCCCAGCTGGAGAACCGTTAGCTCGATTAGATAGTCGGACGCATCTCTCTCTCTCTCTCTCTCTCTCTCTCTCTCTCTCTCACTCTCTCACTCACTCACTCACTCACTCACTCACTCACTCACTCACTCACTCTATGTCTACGGGTTATTGCTTTTATGCACGTCCGCATCTACACAAGGGACCAATCCGCTCTCTCTCTCTCTCTCTCGTACGTACGCACGCGCTTTATACATACGTTCGCTACGTCTGTACACGTGCGCGTTACATGGGAGCGAATGCGCAGGCGCGAGTGCGTAAGTTGATCGCGCGCAGAAATCACGAGGGAATTCACGCGTGTCTGCTGCTTTCGTACGTGAGACTCGTTTTTCGCGGGAGATTTTGCCAAGCGTACGATTTTGTTTGTAAAGCTGCTCGTAATTACCTGCCTCGATTAATTAGAAGGTTTTGTCTATTCCGTTTGCTCGCGATATATCGCTTACGAATATTTGTGAATGCAGCGGACGAACGCGCGGAAGCACTAACTAAAATTTGATAAAAATATTCATTTACATGTCAATGCAGCCCAAGGACCACATTTACATAGGCAATTGTACGAAGGGAATAGGCAGGCTTGGCAATTCGTCCTAAGATATTATTTCTTATATAGTTGCAGTGACTGTCATATTGCTTTTAATATGGCTCCGTATTTATTTCTTTGTATTAGGCAAACACGAGCGAACATTTATATAGATTGTGCCCACGTAATAACGATGCCACGTGTAAACTGTTATTATCGATGACTAACAATAATGTCCGAATTAGTCTTGACAACACTTGCTCTTCTGTGTACTTATCGCGCAACTTGGAGGAGCCGTGCGTAATACGATAGCATCGGTAATTCGCACTTGAGGGCAAACGCAGCTGGCGAAATTTACGCGAACGCCTTAATCTCACGATGTTGGCAGATAGTTTTCGTTGAATTTTATAGCTTTTTCGTAAAAAAAAAAAGCGAAGCGTCCAGTACGTAAACTCGCTTATCTCCGCATGCGAACGACGCGACAAAGCGCCTCATTGATCGAGCGCTCTTTTATCTATACGAATTTATTTTGGGTCCGTCCTTGAGAGTACGAGCTGCTACATTTATTTCAGTAGTGATAGAGACTCGTGGCTTTTCCACAAAGAAAAATTCGTAATGCCGCGCTGATGACAAATATGTCATACGGTCTCTTTGTTATCCCCTGATTTCTTATCATATGGCGATATCACGCACATATATATATATATATATATATATATATAAACATATGGTCGCATGTAGTATAGTTAAAAATATATTATCTGCACGGATCGAGCGATTGTTGCGGATACGTCATCAACACAATTTTCAATTTTTAAGTCAATTTACATTATTATTTTTTTACACTATGTTTGGTTACTGCAACAAAAAAAAAAAAAAAAAAAAAAAAAAAAAAAAAAAATTCGTTATCAATTTTTGTTGATAATTATGAAAAACAATGTAGGAATGATGACGATTACCATGCTCTTCTAATATCGTGCCTGAATTTTTTTGGAAAATAGTCTCGACAAAATTATGCTTATATATATATATATATATGAATGACCAAAGTTTATTTTAAAGATGAAGCCTGAATGCCTTTTCTATGCGAGTTGTTCGAAATGGCTAAACTGTTTTATTTGAAAAGGAAATAAAAACTACGTAATAGTTTCTTTATAAAAAGCTTGAGACGCCAAGTAAACAGTGAGCGACTGATCCATGTTAGGATCGTTGCAGCACCGATTATGCACAAATAATCCAACTGGAATAGTGCATTAGTTATTATTATCTTAGTAATCGTAGTAAAATTATACACGAACAGTGTAATAAAGTAATTACTTAATCTGCGCGTGTGATATAATTAATTCCATTATTGTCAATACATAGCTTTTTCGAAACATTTTCCTGATATCATTTTCTTTAAATTATATATAATAATACGTTGAGTCATCTATCGTTCGCTTCTTACCTTCTTATTTAATCAATTAAACAATGCATATATTTATTTATATATATATATATATATATATATATATATATATATATTGGGTCTACTAATTTATGTAATTCATGAAACAACTTTAAATATTTCAATCAGCTTTGACCGAATGACAGTCAAAGTTACAATTTTCCCGTAATTACAAATAACACATTAGCAAAGATTAATTTTGGGCCCGAGTTTGTTATTGCTGGGCATTGCTTGTAATCCTTGTATTATCGCTAAGCACGAAAGTACAAGAATCGTAGGGCACATTATTCCTCGTGCATTTCCTCCATGAAATTGCATGGTACTTAAATTGTGCCATTTTTATGGGGCAATTGTTCCTTTTACCACTGGTCGCGCCGTGATCTAACGAAAGCGCTTGGTCGTAGCAATTCCTCAAGAGGGTCGAATGGATTAATTTCTTAAATTTGAATTCTCATAAATGGACTTGGTCGTTAAATAAATTGTTATGATTTGTAGGTTGAAATGAAAAATGCAATTATTTAAATTGATATTGCAATTATTTATGATTTTTACACGATCGGATGAGGATGAGAAAGCAAAGCGAAACAACCACTGCTAGCTAATGCATGCAGTGATGGTACGCAAATCGTTGGTTGAGAACCTAAGGCTCGCGCGATTTTTGGATCGTTTGAGTCAGGACCTATCTTAACACCGTGCGTGGGTCCGTAGTTTATCAGGTATGTTATTTTTTTCTCGAGTCCTCGCCGATTGACCCATTGTACTTCTCGTGCTCTCGTGTCAGGGCGCTCTCACGCCGAGCGAGAAACGCTGCTAAAATTGCTGGACGAGCGTGCGAGAGAGCGCTACGAGGAGAAGAAGGCGAAGAATGAAGTACATTGAGGGAGAGGGCGAAGAGAAGCGGGAAGGTTGTAGAAGAGCGAACGAGAGGGAGAGAAGTATGCCCCAAGGCCAACTGTGGCAACGGCGATTCTTCCTCTCCGCTCACTTTCGCGTACATAACCAAAGTGCGGCTCACTCTTTCTCTTTCTCTCTCTCTCTCTCTCTCTCTCTCTCTCTTTTTCTCTCACTCTCTCTCTCGCTCTCTCACTCACTACGTACGTGCGTGCATGGGCGCGCGAGGCTGCACACGCGCGCCCCTATAACCAATATTCCAGTACTTCACCAATCCGAATTTATGAGGAAGACTCGTAAATTATTATTATGCTATTCTTTTATGGAAGGAACCACTTTTTTTTCCGAGACTGATTGGTTGATAATAAGGCCTTCTGTGTATTTTGTGTTCTTGTCTTTCACTTGAAATCGTTATAACTATCGATGAGATAGATTAATTGATTTATACCAGCCCTCGTTTGAAGAATATCGACTAGTGAAGAAATTTATAGGAGCATGAAATACTAAAGAAAGATAGAAGAATATCGAATACTAAAGAAACATGTAAGAATTTCAAAGACTAAGAAAAGACGTAAGAATATGAAATACTAAAGGAAGAAATACAAGAACATGAAATACAAATATATACAATGGCATATTAAATTACTAAAGTACATTTTTTACTTCACGTATCACGTAATTATCACAATGGATTTTGATCACTAAATTTTTATAGCTACTTGTTATAAAAAGGGTGGGCTCACACGAATGATAAATGTCGATGAAATGATAAGATATTTAAGCAATTAATTAAGAATAAAAAAGAAATCCAAGCAATTGCTCGAATGCAGATAAAATTAACTTGATTTAGTAGATTATCAATTATTAATTTATCATAGATAATTCCCTACAAGTATTAATAACACTTTGATCGATATTAAAGGCTTGGCTTTACTTTTTCTATGGTGGGAAGAAAAAAAATAACAATAACAACAACAACAACAACAACAATATCAACAACAACAAAAATGAAGAACCGTATCACCAGATTTGTAGATGCAATAATATGAACGCGTTGAGCATCTGCGCATTGAGTCATTATAAAAAATGGAGGGGGGTCAAAAAAAAAAAAAAAAAAGGAAGTAAAGCAGTGAAGCGCCTAATCGTGTACTAAACACCTATAAAATCGGTGTAAATGGGTGCTCATGATGCCATTCGTGTAACCCCAAACTAAAGGCGATATTAATTTGGGAAGCCGATGGTCTTCTTCTTTGGTCCATAATCACATATTCTTGCGTATGCGCGCGCGCGGGAGAAGAGTAGTGTTGTGAACGTCGTGGTATTCACAGAACGACCTAGAATGCACAAGAAGAACCAGTTTTCATTCCCATTCCACCAGTCTTGCTCTACCGAAATATTTCATTCCCTACCCGTTGGCTAACTGGTGCTCCACCAGGAAGAAGAACACGAGGAAGAGGAGGAGGAGGAGGAGGAGGAGGAGGAGGACGAAAAAACAAGTAGGAAGAAAAAAGTTGGAAGTGAAAGAGCGGGAGAGCATGAGTAGGGTAAGGAATAAAATGCTAGAGTGGGATAGGCGGATGTTTCGAGAAAATAGAGAATAACAGCCAAAGTCCTTCTCGGGTTATGTCATTCTGCAACTGAAACCATTGAAGCAAATTAATCTGCTCGAGGGTAAGGCGCACGGTAAAATTAGGATTCCTCGACTCCTTTTAGAATGATTTATTTTAGAAAACCCAACAGCGTATTATTTCTTAAATTATCTTAATTATCGAGAGCTTACCTATTCACTTGGAAATTATTATAATCCACCAAACTCGGTTGTTCAGCATCCACCATAGCAATGTAATTACAAAAATCTATAACACTCGAAGTGTATCTCAAAAAAACGTATGATCGACTCCTTGACCTTACGAGGCAAGATTTTTGCTTTTTTTTTTTTTTTTTTTTTTTTTTTTTTTTTTTGGATAGATCAATGAGAACGAAGGATACAAGGATCGTATATTTTTTATGAAATGATAATATAAAAATAGTTACGAGCGTTTTAATAATCTCGAGAGTCCACATAGCCATAATTAAACATTGTGTCGTTCCGCGGCATGTAATTCCAAGGTCAAATAGAAACGGAAACTACAGGCCGAACGACAGGTCCGGACCGTTTCATAATCGCTCACGAAACTATCGGCAGTAGACGTCATCGGAAAATGAATCCACATTAGTTGACGTTGCACACATAACGGAATACGAATGCATGCATGGCTTCTCCCATAAATAGTAGCCTCTATCTGACATTGACACCCCCCCCCCCAAACAAACAATATTCCGCCCCTCTCACACGCTCGCTCAGTCGTTGGTGGCTTTTTCGCGACGGCAGAAGGGCAGCCGGGGCCGAGCGACGAGGACCTTGAAGCCGACCGATCGGGGCCCGCGATCCGCCTGACCCACAATAAAGACACTTGCCATCCTCCTCGTTCGGGGGAGAACAACTCACCCCGTGTGCTCCTACCCGCTCTCCCCTGGACGCGCGCTCATCAGTCAGCACGGGAAGAAGGGTCTCGCTAACCCAGTCTCTCGACAAGAGCCACACGCACTCGCCCCGACGAAGGATGCGTCGACTCTCCGATATATATATATATATATATATATATATATATATCCCTTTTGTACCTGACCTCGAGCCTCTTTACCTCTCGCCAATCCTTGCGCACTTATGACCGCGACGGTTTAGTAGCTTCGGCGCTCCATCCTCACCGGACTCTGTAAATATCGAGACAAACTTTGCCACTTTCGTGGATGTAGATCACCCGCCCACCTCCCTCATCACGAAAAACCACTCGTCGCCTAGATCACGGCAAGGTCCATTAGAAGCGAACGAGGGCTCGCTTTCTTTTATTATTACTTTTTTGTTTTTATGATTTTTACTTTATTTTTATTATCTCAGTTGAAGATAATCCGGGGTCGGACTAGAGTGTCGGTTCGACGGGAGCGAACGGAATGTAGCGCGCGGAATATCGTGAACCTGCTCTTTATTTAAATACGCGAGCGTGTCATGAAAAGTACAATTGTGCATACTCCGATCGTATACTGGAATTGCATTTATTACATCCCCGAGCGGACTTATCCCGGTGGTGATTCTCGCAGGACAGGTATTTGCAGTCACGAGCTTATAGTGGATGCATTATAAAGGATTGCGCACATGTTTCTATGTTTCTATAGTCGTGTAATCTTGCATACACCTCGTGCTAATCTACTTGAAAAGTGTACCTTTCTCTTTTCTTTTCTTTTCTTATCTCGTTATTCCGTAGATCACTGATGATGTATTTGCATAAATCAAATGAGATGTCATGCTACTTTGGTTACTGCAATGACAAATGCCACGGCAATTTTAACGATAGAAAAAGTACAGAGCGCTGACTTAAATTAACGAATTTCTATTTATAAGAGTGGAAAGTAGCTTCCTTTGCGTTGAGGGAAAAATTCGGATGCAAAGCTTTTTTATTAATTTATTTTTATTTTTTTGTCGCATTACTCGACACGGTAAATTTGCTATATTCAACGCTCGTGGTTCATTGATTCTTTAATTGAGCGATCCACTTACACCAGAAGGATATATTGACAATGACAATTACAACAATATATATTATATAGCCGTGGTTCCTCGTTATGCGCGTTACAACGTACTGGCTTGTCTAAAAGTATTGGAACGCGAACGTATAACAACAAGTCATACAACAATCAACGCCTTGCCAACAACAACAACAACAACAACAACAACAACAACAACAACAACAACAATAATCAATAATAATGTTATAAGAATTTCATCGGCTACGAAAAGCTATGTTACTTGTTATGTTATGTTATACTATGTTGCGTTATAATTAATCAAAGCATCGATAGTCATCGAT
>NW_011948417.1:1169247-1188837 GCF_000503995.2 Ceratosolen solmsi marchali
AGGGGGGGGGGGGGGGGGGGGGGGGGGGGTAAGTTGATTCAAGGCAAATAGGTGAATTCGTGACTCGATGGTCGCCGAATCGCGTGCGAGCGGCCAAGGGTCAATCCAGGCTCTCTCGAATCCGTGCAAAGTGCATCATCACATTACATCCCGCCTTTCCCTCTCAACTGTTGCTCAGACAGCGCCATAGCTAGGATACAATGAGAGAGAGAGAGAGAGAGAGAGAGAGAGAGAAAGAGAGAGAACAAGCAAGCAAGCAAGAAAGCAAGCAACCAAGCCTGCCAGCTCGTTACTCCCGTATCCTAAATCGCGTTCACAAAACTTTGCGTATAAAGTCCATGGGTCCTGACATTCACCGACGTAATGCACACACGCGTGCTCGCTTTTTCTTAACAGGGGCGTGCGTGCGATTGCGTGTACGCAAGGAGCTCGGGCCACCGCGAGCTTAGAAAGAATAGAGGAGTCGAGGAGTAGAGGAGGGAACAAGATGGAGAGAGACGAGAGGTGCGCGTGGAAAAGGGACTAGTAGTAGCAGCGGTAATATCTAGCATAGCAACTGCTGTTTCTGCATTTCGTAGCGTCCACTCGCACGACTCGACGTTATTATGTTTTAGGCGCGTAACGGGTGCTGCTCGCGTTTTGAAAACCGAGCTCGTTTCGCTATTTTGCACGGGGTCGGGCTCCTTGTCGTTGCCAGAGTTTATTGTCAGTTCTCTCTCTCTCTCTCTCTCTCTCTCTCTCTCTCTCTGTCTCTCTCTCTGTCTCTCACGCGCGCGCGCGTCTGTTTGATTCTGCTGGGCTGTAGTAGTGGTGAGCGGGGATTCGGAACGAGGGTAATTACAGTTGTCGTTCCAACTTATTTTTCATCCTTCCTTGTCGTTCTTCATTAGCCGAGCGTCATTGGCTAGGTCGTGCGATAGGACTCCGATTATGTTTACTCGAATCGTACCTTATGGCACTGTAAATTTATCAATAATACGCGATGTCAGTGATAGATGGTAAAAATGAGAAATCTCGTCGATTTAGGCTTAGATAAAGTTACGGCAATTTTTGGCAATTTATTGTCGATACGAACTATTTAATGTCAGATAAAAATTAAAACTTTTCACGATTCACTACTGGACGCGTAATTAATAGGGATGAGTAGAGATGAATAAAATCATCGTTGATTAATAATATCAACGTTGCTCTCGTTATTCTGGTATCGAATTTCCTTAAAAAATGTCTTACGAATAATTCGTAATAATAAGTGATTATTGGACAATCTATAGGATATTTAGATTAATTAGTTACTAAATTTATCATCGTTTAAGCTTATCCCACAATTTCATAATTTAATAATTTTAAATTATTTTTTAGTTGAGACGGGTCAATTGACTCGTGATTAAATTTAATATATTGATAATTATATGAATAATTGATAAAAAAAGACTGTTTATCTATTAAAGTCTATTAACAATGCGTTTTTACAATCACATTTTTAATCCATTCGTTATATCTAAAATTAAATATATAAATAAAATGCTAAGCAATGGTTATTAATTTTTTTTTTATTTTACAATGATAAGAGCAAAGCCTGTCTATAATTGAAATGAATTTTATCATTATTTATTTAATAATTATTAGAATAGGTGTCTGCGAGGTTATTATGTGTCAAAAATTATTTATCAAGTATTTTAAAAAACAATTCAGTCAGAAAAGATGGTTGAAATATATATATATATATATATATATATATATATATATATAAAACATATAATGGACTAGCAGAACTAATAAAATTATAATTAATATTATAATTATTAATTAAGTATTTTCGGTGATACCCGTTTATTAAGGGTAGATAAGTTAACGCGCTTGATCCAAGCAAAAAAGGCCTATTATTATTATTAATATTACATTAAAGAATCTTGAAATACCCTAGAGCCGCTAATTTTTAATAAAAGAAAAAAAAGAAAAAAAGAAAAAGAAAGCACATGAATATAAATTAAAACTAGCTACTCGACTAAATCACATTTGATGCTCGAATAAACAGAAACCATCCGGTAAATAATTTTTCTTCGCGTGAGTTATCCCATATCATACGCTATGAAACACAAAATAAAAAGCAGAGGATCGCCGATAGTCTCGTGCTATGTAAAAACATCCCGGTCAAGACTACAACCCCATTGGCATTCACGGCGATGCCATCAACGGAGCATCTAAGCGAAAAGAGAGGCCATAGCCGTAGAGAAGACAACAATAATAATATTCCTAAGTGTTCCAACATGAGCTGATATAATACGGCCGCGTGCACATAACAGGTTTCACGCGTACATGCCAAGGCCAAAATTCTAATGAGAGAGTGAGAGAGAGTGAGAGAGAGAGAGAGAGAGAGAGAGAGAGAGAGAGAGAGTGAAAGAAGCAAAGACGTGCAACGATCACACCGTAGTGCCATGGAGTTTTGATGAGACCAGGATCCGGAGGATATCGAGGACGCTAACGAAGTAAAGAATATTGAAAATAGAGAGAGAGAGAGAGAGAGAGAGAGAGAGAGATGGAGATAGGCCGAGTGATTGAGAGAGTGTCGTCGGGAGGGGTAGGGGAAGGGGGAGGGGGAGGGGACAAGGATTGAAATTTCGCGCACGATTTCGCCTTCGTTAATATAGGAAGGGTTGGCGCAGCCAGGGGTCAAGGCTCCTCGTCCCTTTTTATCTACGATAGGATGACGTCCTGTCGAGGTTAGATATTTCGTTAGGCCCCGGTGCGTTGATTTGGTCTCGCGCGTCATCGTTAGGCACATACGCTCCATACTAACAATCCTGCACACCGAGCGAGAAAAGAGGAGAGAAAGGGCTATAGCGTAATAGGATTAGGATCCAGGCGGATGTAGTACAGGTTCGGCGCGGTCGCGCGATCCTCCCTTACTAATGCATGGGACGTTGCGTCGTTAGAAAGTGTTGTCCTTACGACAACCCGTCCACGTGCTTTTTCTCCACTTTGTCTATCTCTCTTTTTCGCATACAATGCATCGCTCTGTGCGAGCGCTCGAGGAAGGAAAAAAAAACGAACGGAAAGAAAGAAGACAAGAACGAGACGAGACGAGATATTAACGTTACTTTCCGAACGTGAACGCCTAGGCCGTTCTCTTCCGTCTAGCACCTTGCACCTATCGAAGAACCTTAGTTTTCAAGCTTAGCATCCTCTTTGGGTATTCATTTATTGTTGGCACGGAGCGCGTAACGTATAATAGGCAGGGACTCTTCGTATTTGTCAAACCTGTCTATTGGCCAATTGATGAACGATCGAGATGTCGATTAGAACACGCTCGTATAAATGCAAAAGGTAACGAACGAAGGGCGATTCTGCTCGACTCTTCAATTTCAGATTGAACAACGATGTGTTATGGCTGCCTATTTCATTTGTAGGGCAGTGCTTATATTGGCAAAATGCCAGGCAATTGATGATAAGTAGGAATACGAATGCGAGAGCTTTCAAAAAATTATTTTGCATTACCCGTCTTCATTTACCGGATTTCTTCGTGACAGAATATACACAAAGCAATTGTGTATATAAAATGTCATTTACGTTATATGCTTTTGAATTCTTTTAATCCTTTTTAATTCAATGCATCTTCTTTATGTTTATGAAAGGCGCTCCATGTTAAAAAACAAAGTAGTTTTTTTACTAACCGGTTATCACTTCACTATAATATACTCTTCAACGTATTCTTTAATACGGCGTGTAGTTACTTTTTCAAAAAAATCTTTTTGATACTTCAATGTTACCGTAGTCTTTAAAAGTTAATTCGCAGAGACGGTTATTAAAGAAAAAAAAAAAAAAAAAAAAAAAAAAAAAACAACAACAAACCATATTACTATCGACAATTACAATAATTAATAATTACCGTACTTTGGCTCGGTAACTTACGAGCTAATTTATTCGATGCTACAGAATTTAAAATCGATCGGTTATCGAAGCAACAAACATTATTATTAAAAATAATATAATAAAAATTTTCATTTCTTCAAGCCCTCCTCTTAATACTAAATTAGTCCTTCATTATTACCCTGCATAATTTTATAAAACAAAACAACAGCAAACAAGTCAGAAAAACATTTATACTATATACCATTCTAAATACTTGTGATACCATGACGATAATAATAATAATAATAATAATAATAATAATAATAATAACATCAACAATAACAATAACAAATATAATGCCGATCGTGTCGCGTGGCAGCACAGATCTTTCATGATCGGAGTTGCGCAGGATCCCCCGTACCGTAATATCGACGTTGCTAAATCTTGCCAAACTAAAATATCATATGCGTTAATTGGCCTTGGGGGTCGCATCTACGCTTTCAAATATACGCGAGGTAAGTTCATCATCCGCTGGTCCGGAACTCGAGCCGAAGCTTCGAGCATCGCTTTGCCTATACGATGGGTCAAACATTTCTCAGCCGGTCGATTAATATAATCCTTTTATTATTCCATAGTTCGCGCGTCGTCCCACTTTGTCTTCGTCGTCTCCTGCCTCGCTCAATTCCTATCCTCTTTTCGCTCCGTCTCCTCCGCTATCTCGCCTTGGTTTTCAATTTTGTCGTCCGAGTCCACATATTGATGTTTTCGGTCCTTGTCGTCCCTCTCGCTCCCCACGTATCTCGTCGCTCTCCCTTTAGCAACGGCTAACAACGGCTGGGCGACCTATTGAAGACACACGCACGCGCGCGCGCGCGCTCTCTCTCTCTCTCTCTCTCTCTCTCTCTCTATCTCTATCTCTATCTCTCTATCTCTATCTCTATCTCTCTATCCTACCTCCCAACCTCCCTTTCCACCCCCTCGCCCCATCGCGATCAGTCGACTCTCGGGGGCTACTAGAAATGCAATTTCTAGATGGTTATCGACGAAGCTGTTACCAGGAGATCCGAGAGAGATTGGCCTCGTTCGAAATTCGACGAGAGCCTTGGCGCAGCAGCCTTGAAAAAGGACACTATCTCGTTATACTTCAAACTAGAGGCGAGGCACCGTAGTAGTTACCGCGGACCGACGATGCTTTTGTCGTTGTGGAGAAGGCGCGCGTGTCCCGGTCATCGACGTCTCGCTTCAATTTTTGCCTCTGCGCTCCCCGATTTTTATCGCGATGGATTTTCTCGGAATCGTCGATGCGCGCTACCAAGTGCTCTCGGCTTTCTTCATTGACAGTGAATATTGGCGCGCCTCGCGTAAAACGATATCGAGCCTAAATCCTAAATCCTCGATCCAAGTCCAGAGTACCTAGTTTGAGTGTCGATTATCGTAAACTCGGTCGTTGGTTTCTTACGCTTCTTGCACTCTCGTGCACTTGCCGGAAGAAAATTATGTATTTCGACTTTGGCGTGTACGAGGCCTGCGGGCATAGACGTTCGATCTTACGAAATGTTTTACCTTCAGGGGAAACGCTGTGGATCGTGATCGTTAAGACATTCGAGCGAGTAATTGTATCAATGTGGGAAGGAAAAAAATCTTGATGTTCCTAAGTAATATTCGAGAGAATATTCGCGAATCCGCGTGAATATTGAACAAATTCGTGTAAAAAATTAAAAATCTCCGATCATTCCTTCGAACGAAAGGAGGCCGAATTATTAGGTACAAGGCGGGCAAACCCCAGTCTTTTACATTCGTAATGACGTAGAGTTGTCGGTGTTGGCTCGTTTACGAATTATCGAGATGATAACGGAGAATAACAGCTTTGCGTGCTACATAAAATCGAATCGAACGCGACAAACTGCTGAATCCAGTCAAATTAAAACCGACTGATAATCAAAGGATAAAAGACGAATTCTAAACATCGACGACCAGTCGAGGATACTATTATTACTATTATGCCATTCGTTAACCATTCGCAGTATCGGTGAGGCTGTAGTACCGATGTGCCCTATGACCGAATGAGCAATGGCCAATCGATAATATGGCCAGAAACGCGGGTTCGTTGCGCCTGTGAAAAAGAGACAACAAGAGTGTCGAATAACGAAAGCGAAGAGACGACGATAATGACTTAATTAAGGCTCGCAGCTCTTGCGAGGAGCTCCCCTGCTCCTGTGCAAAGCATCGGGTTCCGTGCAGGCCATCGCGATATCAACGGCCGAGAGTGGAAAAAAACAGCGCAGCGGTGCTGCTGCGCTCGGTTCCAACCCTCCGAGGGAGCCGAGGTGAAAAAAGCGGGCGCGCGGGCGTTTCTCTACGAGCTACCGGCGCAACAACAATGGAAAGAAAAGATAGACTCGATTTGTTTTTTTGTCAGAGGTCCTAGGCGCAGCACAACTAGTCCCTCTTCTTTTACTAGGGGGAAAAAATGTCTCTCTTTCTCTCTGCCCATCCCTCCCTCTCTCCATCCATCCCTCCCTCGCTCACCCTATCGCTCTCATTCACACTCTCTCACTCTCATTCTCACTCTCTCACTCTCATTCTCACTCTTTCACTCACTCACTCACTCACTCACTCACTCACTCACTCACTCACTCACTCACTCACTCTCTCACACTCTCGCTCTCTCACACTCTCGCTCTCTCGCTCTCTCGCTCTCTCGCTCTCTCGCTCTCTCGCTCTCTCACTCTCTTGCTCACTAGGGCACACGTACGCACATTGACGGACGGCGAACCGGTAGAAAACATCTGGCGCGCATAGCATAGACTCGAGGAATGGAATGAAATGGAAAGGAAATACGCGTGGATAACTAGTGAAGTTCGGCCCACATAATGCCTCGCGCTAACCAAAGAAGCCGCGACAGGGGGAGGGAGGAGTGAGGAGCGAGGAGGCGAGTAGGCGAGTAAGGTACAGGGGTACAGGGTGGGAGCGGAGAAATGAAAGAGGGGCGAGCTGGATTCGGGCGAGGAAAGGTGCGCAGGGCGCGCTATAGAGAACGAGGAAGGGTGTAGTAGGATACGTGCTTAGACAGGGGTGGGACGGTAGGGGGGATGGTACTAGGCCTAGGCGAGTGAAGGTTCGACGGGGTGGGGCGGGGCGGAGTGGTATGAGGGGGGGGGCGAGGGGCGAGAGAGGGGCGACAGGCCGCGTTCACACAAGGCTGTCCCGATCTCGATTAGAATACAGGACAGCGAGGTGAGCGGCAGGATGATAGCGGCGCCGGCGGTAGTGCGGCTTTTTCGCGGTCTGCCTAGCCCCCCCCACCCTCCCCTCCCCATCCCCCTCGCCATTCCCCCCTCACAATCCGTCACCCCTTCCCACGATTCCTCTATTATTAATGCCTACCAGTTTTCGCGGGAGAGACGCACGCGGAAGCTCGCCAACCCGGAAGTGTCGCGGATCGAGCTCGCCGAAAAGACGTTGGCCGCTAACGGCCGGGGCCGCGCTCCTCCATGAATAACCGGTATTATTGTATGGACGCGAGAGTGGCAATGAGCTTTTCATGGGAAAAACGTACGGAGCCGTCTTGTGCGCTATCGCTATCGGCAAGTCCGCGCTACCGCTGGGCCTGGCTGCCCGAAAGAGAACAGAGACGGAGCGAGCGGTCCGAGCGGACCCGAATCCGACACCGCGATACATGGGAAAGTAGCGGCTCTATGAATAGGAGGAGAGGATCTGGATTTCCTAGCCGCTACTACTATTGTCGGTTTTCAAAATGTTCGGCTCTGGTCTAGGTTCAACTGCGCGACTCCCCGACACGTCACGTCCCACGGGCTGCCTATTATTGGCTATTTAGCCATGGCTTTGCGTTTAACGTTAATCGACAGGATCATTTCGTGGGATGACAGGGGCGATTGATAAAAATTGATAAACCATTTTTCAAGATTCGTAAAATTCTTCTCTTGAAAGTCTTCTAGCGCGCTCGTAGATATGATTTTTCAAGGAGTTAATGCCCCCTCCCCCTCCCCCAACCAACGATGTAATAGACTGCAATAACGTATTTTAGCGCTCTGAAATGGTAGCGCTGGTGGTGGTGGTGGTGGTGACGGTGGTAGCGGTGGCGGTGATGACGGTGATGACGGTGGTAGCGGTGGCGGTGTTGGCGTTGGTAGTGGTGGCGATGATAATGATAATAACTATTTGAGGCGAATTATAATCTCCAATGGCAAATGGAGAGTTTAATATAGGGTATGGGATGAGGTAGAGGGAGTGGGAGGAGGGTGAGGGTTTTTTTTGTTGATAATGGAGGGGGTGGAATGGAAAGTATCGGTGGATGAAACATGATGGCGATACAAAATTAATAGAATTGGCAGGAAACTAGCGTCACTTGGGGTTGAAGATTTAAAGTTCCAAGCTTCACTTGAAATATCATTGTAATAATGCATAATTGCCAACTAAACTCAGACTTAAAGAACATAATAAGAGATAATTTGATTCGTAGTGGTTTGACACACGCTTCACTTATTCTATGTATTTAGTGAATATAATATAAATTTTATCATTGTGCGCGTTGATTGAGTGAATTCCGAAGTAGGCGAACTACATGGCCACGCCAAAGAAATCAATCAAACATGTATCGAACGCTTGTGAACGAGAATATTTCCTTTGTTACAGGTTACACATTTCTAGGAACGAATTTAGTCGTGGAGCCATCGGTGGCCAGCAACACGAAGAAACGGTGAGTACACGTCAATTGTCATTTAAAAATTCGCTCAAATCGTAGAAATTAAGTGCAGCCTTGTGCGCTCGTTGGCTCCTCGCACAAGTTTCGGCAGTTTGTGCGAAGCGATACGTCGTCTCTGGACCGCAAAAGCACACTTCATCATGCACCTGTTCGACCGAGAATTCTTTAGCCCTAAAAAATAATGACCCATAAAGACGAGCGCCGAGCCCATGACTGCGGTCTGTTATTTATCACATTCCTCTCGAGTCTCACTTCCTTTATCTATGTTTGATTGCATCGCCATCACTTGCACCTTATAATTGGCCAACAATTGCCGTTGTCCTGGAATCATTTACATTGCAATTGCGATTGGCGTTAATACATGGCATTAAGGCTAGTATTGTCTTCTTGTACAAGTATTTGGCGAAGTAGTGTATCTCGAGCCCTAATTATTGCGTAACTACTAAAGCTATAATAATTACGATGGTGAGAATTATGTTTGAACGTTCAATTCTCGATCATTGTTGCTCATGATAACGAATAGTGCGACTCATTCAATTAAATTACCGATAATTAGAAGACAAATCTTAGCAATGAAAATATTCTTAATTAGATTTCAGAGAGAGAATAAGCATTGATAATCTCCATATGTAAAAAAATTAATTGTGCTTATGGGCGAATAAAACTGTTACTATCCACTCTGGTATCGATCCATTATAAAAATCTCGTTTTACAGAATACTTTTTGTTTTTGTTTTTGTTTTTTTTGTTTTTTGTTTTTTGTTTTTTGTTTTTTGTTTTTTGTTTTTGTTGTTGTTTTTGTTCGTTTTTATCGTCTTTCTTTAATGTTCCACGCCGTATTTTCTTATACACGTGCATTTAACTAGACGTAGGCACGTATTAGAATTATTTTTTAATAAATCAGCGAGAAATGGAACTCTATTGTCGACGGAGCAGCCTCTATTAGTAGAATTGTCGAAGAACGAAAATGATCGATGACGACGATACTGAGATTCATCAACTTACAGTTGTGAGTCAAAGTAATATGAGAAAATAATTTGCGTCCATTGATTAAATGGATAGAATTTATTAATAAATTTCATTGGCTTGAATTGCGTTTTAAATTTGAATAGCTACGCGTAGGCGATGGGGCCGGCCGTCTTACGAGCCGTCGACCTACAATGGCAAATGATAAAAGTAAGAGGAACGTAAGGAATGAGTTTAACGACCGCGACAAATGCCTTGGCTAAAAATATTTCGTCGGGACTTCTTTTCTGCCTGGAAAAGTCCGCTTGATGCTCGCGGATGATATAAATTCACGTGCTCGTGCCAACTCGGTGCTTTATGGTTGCATGGTCGAGCGTCGATTTTTCACGCACGGCAATCCGTTTCAAATGTAAAACGCACGTTGAGGATCCTTGAAGTAGTAAGGAGTCAATGGGAAAGGTAAGAACAGGTACAGATGGATGACGAGAGCTGGAGGGGGAGGGAGGGAGGGAGGGAGAGGCGCAACAAAAAAAAAAAAAAAAAAAAAAAAAAAAATCGTACGTCAAAACTGGTATGCTCGGAACGACGTTAAAACTAGTTTTCATAGACGCAGCGGCGAGTTGCGCCCCTTGAATTTCGACAATAAAATAACTAAATTCATCTCTTTCTTGCTTTCTCGTTCTTTCTCCGTTCTTCGCCGGCAATTGTTCTTTAACTAGCTACATCATTTGCACTCCCTGCAATAGGCGGCCATCGCGGCGCACGCGCATTAATTCAAAAAAATTTAATGTATCCGCGAGATGAATAACAACATTAGTGCGACCGACGATTAAATAATGTACTCTTTATTACCTTATTTTTTTTAACTTTATAGCTTCTTTTCAGCGCATTTTTAAGGTAGAGCCCGCGTACCGTTTAAGGCCTTCGCGGAAGTTACATTGATTGGTGAACAGAGAATTCGTTGCATTTAGCAGGAAGAAAGGGAACAATGCATTTTTTCTACGCAATTTTACTCCATTGATCCTTGTTTTTACTTTATCTTTTATAAAGGTACAAAGTGATAATAATTGCCATCCACGCAGCTTGCAATTTGGTTATTTTTTCGATTATTATTTTCTAATGAACATTTTGAAAAATTTTGGCGGAATAAAAATTTCTCTCAACTACGGACGATATAATTTTTGTGCTGTAGTACTTTCTTCGTGAAATAAAACAATTACGATTATAATAAACCGTAATTAACGTACTTATTCCCATATCAAAAAAAATTTTTAGTGAATTATTTACCAAAATGTTACATCTTAATACGAGTGATTCGTTATTACAAGACTTTTTTGTTGTGTAAGCTTGTCGTATAAATATTTGTTACATACAAAATAATTCTAAACTTTATCGTACACGCACTACACTCACGCATACGCGCACGCGCACGCGCACACGCACAAATATTTTTTTCTGTATGAAAAGATAGAGAATTTTTTACTTATTAATTTACTTATTTGTACCGATTAATATTTTATGAGGTCACACAATTGAAATACAAAGTCTTAGCTCATCTAGGATAGATTTTTTATTATGCGAATCAAGCCGAATGGCGCAAATTACAGGAGCATTGAGTTGCTTTAAAAATAAATGATTTCCACGTAACGTGTCAATCGTACATCGGTAAAAGTGACGGTTTTGTAAAGCGTTAGTCAAATCTACTTTCTCCGTAAACAAAATGACACTCAATTCATCACCAGTAATGCGAAAATGTAGCTCCCAAGTTGCATCGTTCATCTCTCCGTTCACCCCACCCTCCTTTCATCCAAAAAAAAATTATTGGTAGTGTGGAGTAGCGGTTTGTACAGTGCGGTCGCGTCGTACACGATATTACCGCATATCGCGGCTGCATCGCATAAACAAGAATGAGAGTGAGTGAGTGAGTGAGTGAGAGAGAGAGAGAGAGAGAGAGAGAGAAGCAAGCATGGGGAACAAGAGACCTTTGTAGTCATGCAATTACGGTGGCACAGCAGTCAGACTCTGCGATGCAATTGGCCTCGTGAAAAATACCACCGCCGTCGCGATTGACAGCGTGTTATTTGGGACGTTCGGTAGAAATGTGAAATTTCAAACTCCTACAGCCCGTGGAAAGAACGTGGAATTATGCGCATGGAAGCTCGTGTCTGCTTACGCTTTGTCGCGTTCACCGCAATTCATAGGCTCGATGGTTTGTCCACGACTTTTGCGGGATCGTCAACGGTATTCGTTACTTACTGCAGGCATATTGAATTTTGTTTAAAAATAATCATGATTGCCGGTTTATACACGCGTAACTAACTGGTTTATAGCGTGTCCCATTTAATATTTGGTCGAAGATATATGAGCTTATTAAGCTTTCGAGGAGTCGTTGCTGTAGCATAGATTACACGCATTAACGTAAAGGAGAATCATTCTGTCTTGGATGATGAAAATTCAATATTCAATAGCTTTTAATTAATTGACACGCTTGTAGACGCGAGTTAATTTAATTAACCTACCAAGTGTTTTATAAGATATAAAATAAATGAACGCGAGTGAATGGTTCAGGTAGTGGATGTATCGTGGCACTTGCATGGGCCAGTTTTATTGACGTTGAATTTGGCTGAATCAGGGGACTCCGGTTGACATTTTTCTTCGCCTCTGCAAACGAATGTTAAATACGTTCGCCGAGAGATACTTTATGGACATTTGATGTACTACTGAAGCATCCAGTAAAGATGAGAAAACCGATAGTATAATTTATATTTCAAAATTGAAGCATTGGAATGGATTGATGTTGAATACTTATAATCTCATCAAAATTATCGGACAAACAGTCGTGAGATAATGCATTTCATTATAAAAATTTCATAATTAAAATTGATTTATGAAGAAAATTAATCGTGAAATAATGTACACAAGTGTCGAGCAACAAAATTTTACACAAAATTATAACAAAATTAATAACATCTGTATGAAATATCTATTTGTAAACCTCATAGAAAATTATAGTATTGTAATAAAATTGGCGGCAACTGTTTTATGGTTTAAACTATCCGCGAAACTCGATACCCGGTGAATCGACATTTATGAAATGTGCAAGAAACTACAAGCCCTTAGACTATCATTATTCTATCATTCGATATTACTGTTTCGTTTTTCTTTTCTTCTCTCTTCGATAATACCACGTTTGAAAGCAAATTTGACGTTTTGACGTTTGATTAGGCGCATTATCATTGACGAAAATTAAGTGATACGGTTAGGAGCGAACTAAGCGCCGACGGTTCTTTCCTTTCAATTATTTATTACTCTGAGGGTTTATTAAATGATGGGTACAACATTATGGATAATGATCGAATCTCGATCGAGGCTCGATCGATTTTTACAGGATCAATTTTTCTATGTAATGCGAAAGTGCGCTGTAAAGTGTAGCTTCGTATTAGCTAATATCGTTACTTATTAGATTATCGATATTATAAAGCAACAATTACTATTATCACGCCACTTAAAACCTTATCGAGTTTACATTTATGTATAATCTTACATTTCTTACATAAATTGAATTGATTATTTCTATAAACAACAGCGCGCGTAATCGACATTTATTATACGGACAATTAATTATATTCGCAAAAAGTTTTCTAATTTATCATCGTTAAAACTGGGCACAGAGAAAATAAAGCATTATTCCGTTAATTTCCTTTATCTTCCTTGACAATTGAATAGGATCGCTATTATTATTTTTATCTTCTTATTCCTCTTAAAACCGACGACCATTTGATGTGCAAATCGCATAAGCCGTCATTCGAGCACGCAGCGAGTGAATAATAATTAACGATAATTCGCAAAAATGCTCGAATTATAAACGCTCCAAGATAAAGTGCCGGCACAATATGCATTGGGATTCTTCCCCCGGCGAAGCAGAAAAAAAGGGGAAATGAAAAGAGAGAAAGAATGGAATTAAAAGGAGGACAACGCTTAATAGGGTGCCTGCGAATTCCAGGACGGCGACATTATCAACGCCACAGAAGCGCGAAACGAGTTTGTCAAAGGGTTGCGTCCGCTAACCCCGAATATCCCCGACCCCTGCAAGCGCACACTGCACACGCGGTCGGTGCACTTGCGCAACAGTGCACTTGCATAACCGCGCGCATGCGCACTCGCTGCGTTAGGATAACACGCCGGCCGGGGGATCGATCGCGGTAGAATCGTTGCATCGTCCGCCCCCGCCCCGCCGTCCCAATCACCATGTCGGCCCACTTCCCCGTCGCCCCCGCCCCAAACCACCCGAACGTCGAGCGCAACAAGTGCATACGCGCACGCGGAAACGGGAGGCGACATTGTTGGGGCCCGCGATGCGCCACTCCGGTATTATATTAACCAGTCCCCGGCCAAGTCTTCTGGCCTGGACGATCGCCAGGAATAATGCACTCCCGAGGGACGAGACTCGGTCGTTCGCGAATTCGGGGTCGAGATGAGGTCGGGAGGAGTGTCGCGCGTTTCTTCTCCTCTCGCTCACGAGAAGCTTGTCGCTGCTTGGGGCGCAGATGCGGCCCGAAGGAGGAACCGTTTGATGCTTGGCTGCATTGAGGGTAACAAACGATGAGGTAGCAGTCAGCAGGTGAGGTGTAAAGCACCTGCGCTGGCACGCCCTCGACTTATCCTGAAAGCGAATGTCACTTAAAACATTGAAGGAACTACTTGACCCTCCAGTTAGGGTAATTTATTTAATAACAATTGAAATAAATTGTTGGCTTCGGGCCGGAGCAACGAGTCTTCTATCTCATTCATATTTAAAATTTTGTATCTTCGTCGAATAACTCTCGTTCTTGATAAATTTGCCATTCGTAGTCATCGTAAGGTATATTAATGCGTCGCTGATAAAAATATTATTGGACAAGATAAAAAGATTTTTCCGGGCTTCATTTGAAAAGGAGACATTTGGTAAGCCGACTTGATTAGAAAGTATTGCAAGTATTATCGAATTCATTTGCCACAATACGATTACGAGTAGTCTATTGATTTGTTCAACTTTCATCCACGGCTCTTCTCTTGGGTCATTTCTTACTCTGTTTTAATCGATTAAACTTCGCTTTAAAATACAAGGATTTATTGGTCTTTATAATTATAAGGAGTAGACGTTATTTCTTTCGTCTTACGTAATGTTGGCTGTGCAAGAAGTAAGTTTAATCAGCTTAATTAGCAAATAAAAATACATACGACGTACGCAAGCATGTAAGTACGATACATATATTATACGAATTGCATATAGAAAAACTAAATATAAATAAATTGAACATTTTCGAGTTCGTGGTTTGTTTAGAAAAGAAAAAATTGTTTCCATCTTACGTACTTTATGTACGGTAAATAAAATTTAATTTTACTTCCAATACATGAAATGCTGAAAATGCTTAACAAGATTAATAATGTTATAACAAAGTCGCGATGTGCTGATTATATTAGTGATTCAAAGAATACAATACATTTCTCTACACTGTCTCTACACAGTCTCAGCAGAATGTTAAATTAATTTTTATATCATTTATCGCTGATGTTATTCAGCATGACATTGGTAGAGTGAAAAATATTTTCTTATACATTCAATTCATTCGTGTAGAGTATTATGATTATTAAGTTCTTGATTATTCTAATGTTGGTGCTCTTGTCAATTAATTTTAGTCAATCTGTATTCCGCCCCCACACTAATACAATACATCGCTTTATGAATTTATTTCCTCTATTATTATAGTAAATTATTCATACATGAATGGCCAACTTTTTAAAATCTTTATACGCCATTCGTTTTATCGGATGATGCTAGAGGCATATGCTTTAACACCTCACCTGTTGAATTCATCTTGATTATCGCATTTAATGAAACAAAACGTGAAAATTATTATTTCTTTTTCATTTTGTTGCCTTTACTGGGTTAAGCTTGCTGTGCAGAATTTTGAAATTTTGTGCTTTCTCATTCTGATTATTTAAAAATTCTTAAACAGCTTTACAGGAAACTTTATAAAGTACGACATAATGCAATTATATTGACTAGAATTAAATGCTTATCTTATTAGTCCAATCTAACAGTTCATTCCTAATATTATTAAACATTTACCTCAATTAAAAGAGTCAAAAGAGGCAAAAAAGCACTATTATGTCTGAAAAATGATCCCCTAAATTACAATAGCCATTAAAGATGACGTCGGTTATGGGGGAGGGGAGGGGAGGTGGAGAGGAGGGGGGTAACAAGTTGCATTTTTGACGCAACTAAAATTGTGCACATAAAAAGTACATTTCTCATTAAAGTCCTCGAAATGAACTTGAGTTATAAAACAATAGAAGTGAGTCTTGTTGAAATTGTACGCGCCTCTAATTCCTTATACCAAAGAACGTGAAAACTTATTTACATCCTATAAAGATTTCGCAAATTGTCAACATTTATACTCTTTGATTGCGTATCTTCATAATATGCGGTGATGTGGCATCGAAGTTAAAAATAAAATTTCAATTTAAAATTAAAATTTTTGTTTTAAATAGAGAACTTTCAACTCGAGAAAATAATGAGTGAATGCAATTATGAAAATTATTTTCGTGTCTTGGCAAGTTCGTTTGTCCTGATGCTCGCAAAACAAATGCACAAAAATGGAAAACAGATTATTTGAGAAATTATATGTGCATTATGATTTATATATGTAAAACACAAAGGTACGAATTTACGGCGATTAATTACTATTATTATTATTATTATTATTATTATTATTATTATTATTATCATTATTATTATTATTATTATAATTATCATTATTATTATCATTATTATTATTATTATTATAATTATCATTATTATTATCATTATTATTATTATTATTATAATTATCATTATTATTATCATTATTATTATTATTATTATAATTATCATTATTATTATCATTATTATTATTATTATTATAATTATCATTATTATTATCATTATTATTATTATTATTATAATTATCATTATTATTATCATTATTATTATTATTATTATAATTATCATTATTATTATCATTATTATTATTATTATTATAATTATCATTATTATTATCATTATTATTATTATTATTATAATTATCATTATTATTATCATTATTATTATTATTATTATAATTATCATTATTATTATCATTATTATTATTATTATTATAATTATCATTATTATTATCATTATTATTATTATTATTATAATTATCATTATTATTATCATTATTATTATTATTATTATAATTATCATTATTATTATCATTATTATTATTATTATCATCATCATCATCATCATCATTATTATTATTATTATAGCGAATAAGGGAGACAAAAAAAATTACAGTCTTTAGCCCCCCCCCCCCCCCCCCCCCCCCCCCCCCCCCCCCCCCCCCGCCTTTCTAACACATATTTAACTACTTATTTACGTTTTTGTATTATGAGATTTGAAAAATACGATACTCTTCGATTTACGTATTGTCAAAATTATTATATTGTGTCTAAAGTGCATTAAAATAGGCCGGTATTCTGTTTTCCCAAAATAGTTTTCCCCAAAATGATTGTCAAACGTATCGTTAGCACCACTTTGTAAAAACAAAACGTTTAATAACTAATTATATAAGAAGGCATTATCCGATAAAAAAGGAAGGCGTGTTACGCGGGCAATGATCAGTAAGTCTCAAGCGATGGGCAAAAGGAAAAAAACAGGCGAAGGGAGAGAGTAAGGAAGTCCGGCAAGAATGAATGAGGACGATGAAAGTGCATCCAGACCCCCATTCTCCACCTCCTCATCCTCTTCTCTTTACAAATGCGTTCATCTCCGTCCGTCCGGGTGCGTGCGTTTCGCGGGCGAAAAGCGTTGCATGCGGCACGCGCCGGTCTCGTGTGCATCGTCCCCCACCAGTCACCACTTTGCTCCACACACACACTCTCTCTCTCTCTCTCTCTCTCTCTCTCTCTCTCTCTCTCTCTCCCTCCCTCCCTCCCCCTCATTTTGTTCAGGGAGCGAGCCTACCCTCCTCCTCCCCACGTTGCCATTCCGCAACTCCTCCCCTGTTTATTCGAGTGGTTCCCGTCGTAGACGACGTCGCTCTCGCTCTCCTCTTTTTGCGCTCCTTCGCCAGAAGTGCATACGCGCGTGGACGATGCACAGGCCGCAGCGTGCACTTGTTGCACCGGCCGCTGCCCTTGTTATTGAGCGCTCGCGTGGCGCGGGAGATTATGTTGTTCTTCTTTTATTCTTCACTGCGAACGAGAATTACCAGCGACCTTGCCCTTGACACGACTATCCCTGATTACGACGTCCGCTTTCTGAAAAATCGACGTCTAGCGTACCGTGGTAGTTGAATTTTTTTTAGAATTTCACTTATCTCGGGGATGGATATCTACGACCGGTGGCGTCAAAGACCCACGCGTGCGCAAAATTTATGGGAAAGCATTGCATTTCGTAGGGGCGCAACGTAGAGAGAATTAAATCAAGTTGTGGCATTTGAAAAAAAATAATATATTTTTGTCTTGCGTTTCATGGCATACGAAGTACAAATTAATGAAAAAAAAACAAAAAAACAAAAACAAATCGGACACCGAATATAAATTTCATATTGAAGAGCACGGATGTTATAAATGGTACATTAAAGACCTAAATTGCAGATAATAAACGTAATTATTACCGATAAAATGTCTGCAATTTTACGTAAGTGTCGGCAATTATGACGATTGATGCTACAAGATTTTTAAGCCGTTGCACGCGTTCGTGAACGTGTATACGAAAATAAATATAACCAATTTTGAAAAATGGAAAGAGAGAGAGAGAGAGAGAGAGAGAGAGAGAATCCCATAATGTCTCTGGCATACGGTCGTGAAATTAAAATTAAAGCAATCATCGATGCTGCGATAAACGCGATAAAATAAATATAAACGTCGAAACGCGATCTGCGGGCCGCGCTTTTGTTCGACGAAGGTCGCGAGACTCGAGAAATTGTACATCAACCTCAATTTTAGTCGCGAGTAGATTAAAATTGCAATAACACCCGGATACAGGGGGAGATTTTGGTCAATAGCTTCGTCAATGTCTTTAAATCGAACTCTCGCTCCTCCTGCTTATGCTAATGGGCCCGCGTATCCCGGATTCCTCGAAGCCCCGTCTCCGTCCGTATTTTTTTGCCATCGGCGAATGAGCAACGTGTACAATTGCGCACCCGGTCGCCGCGAGCGGGCACGACAAGCTCCGGCTGCTTCGGGTAATTGCGCGCGGGCCTGGGCATCGCCGTCGGCATCGACCCGGACGCCGTATCGTTTAACGAGCGGTAGAAGCATAGCGGCTCGCAGACCTTCCGCTCGCGCTCCATCGCCAACATGATCGATCGGGCAGCGCGGGAAGATATCCACGTGGCTTTACGCCCGTTCCAGGGATTAATTCGCAATTCGTCCATAAGCTCCTCGGGCATTACCCATTCCTTTGCGGATTCTGGTAATGCCGATTCTACTAGCACGTGCAAGACGGTAATGGCCGCCCAATGCTGACGAATTAGCTTTAACGAAGTAAGCATCAATTAAGAAGTTATGAAGACATTCAGCTGTCAATGAAATAAGTTGAAAATAATGGGTTGTACACTATTCTGCGACAATTAAATAGAATGGCAAATTTATTAAAAGCAGAGAGATCATGGACGTTTGACAATTGTACGTGTGAAAGTAACCGAGCGGACTAATTGCACCCACAAGCTTCGATACAATTGGGATTTTCGAATAATTATTATTGTAATTATGAGATTGCTCCTTGATGGATGATTAGTCGCGTAATTTTTTAACTGCGCGTGGATCCAAAGCCTCGGGGTCCATATCGGCGAATCCCCGTCGCAATCAATCAACCGACACGTACGGCGAGCGACCGCAACCGCAATCGCTCGGAAGTAAAACGCTTAACTAACTCGTCGCGGCTTTAACGAGCGTTAAGACACGCTGCTACGCACACTTAACTGGATCTCATTTCAGCAGTGCCCAGAGATTTGTGTAAAGAGGAGCGTGTCTTAGACT
>NW_011948417.1:1188847-1203847 GCF_000503995.2 Ceratosolen solmsi marchali
CCCCCCCGCCGTGTTCTTCATAAGTACCCGGCAAATGGGGGAGCTCGAGAGCATCTAGAAATTGAAATGGAACTAACGGGACGACCATCTCGTCCAAGGGAATGATGAATTTAACGAATGCGCATTGCCCCGCCCGAGGATGATTTTATTCCTACCTTTCCATTACTTCTATTACCGGTGGTTATACTGGTGGTTGCGGAGAGTGATGAAAAAGAAAGAAAAAAGACGATTTGTAGAGAGGGATGGGGCATGGATTATTTGATGATCTTTTGATCATCTGAGAGCTATTGACGCCTAATGAGACTAGTGCAAACATTCGATTCTGGACCTCCGTTACAATAAGCCCCGTCGATCCACCCCCCCCCCCACCACCACCACCTCCATCGGTCCACTTTCCAACCAATCACCAAGACTCCGCTCAACTAGCGCTAAAACGAGAAGTTCGTGGTCATTCTTTCATTTCCTCCTAATCGAAACGAAACAGCAAACAGGGCAAACGGTAAAGCGCCGGGGGGCGGGGGAGGAGGATTAGAAGCACATCTCCCGCATATCGTCTCCACTTTCGTTCGATCTTACCGCGAGCGATCGCAAGTCGCGAAAGGCGGTACTTTCTTCACGGCCTCCGGCTTTTTTCGCGCGCTTATATAGCCGTGTAATTAGAGGCAATTGACCAGGCGTCTTTAAAAAAAGGGATTGCCATGGCAAGGGGTAAAATTCCGTTAAGGACGGCTTTTGTTTGTCGAGAAACATTTTGATCGGAGGACTTTTTCTTTTCATTTTTTGTTTTTTTTCTCTACTCCAGGCCTCGCTCGCCAGTCTACGATTTGACTGGGGAATGCTTTTGGTCTCCGATCGTAATCGCCATTTTTTTTTTCCTCATTCATTACGCGTATATTCAATTATTAGACATCATCGTGCACCTGTTTAATCATTTGCCTCTGCCATAATGCACGTGCCGTTTGCAAAATTTACGTTTAGGAGATTTATAGCCACGCAACTCCTTGGAGCCCGTAAATTCTCTCTCGTAAAATATATATTTAATTCTTTATTAATGCGCTTACATTATTTTTTATTAATTTTTTTGTTTTCTCCAAATATTAGCATGCGTAGTGTGCGCTACTGCACTCATACATTTATTAATATGACAAGAAAATGTTGTAATAAAATTAAAATACAGTTTAAACGAGTGCATTAACAACGTGTCAACGTCAGCAAAGGCCATTAAGTGATAAAATCGTAAACAGTCATTTTACGGGCTTGATAACATAAGCATTAACAACAACAACAACAACAACAATATATAAATAAATAAATAAATAAATAATTGAATAATTGAATAATTAAATAACGAGGAATGAGACAATAAAAATTTTAAGGAACGAGACGACATTAAATTAACCATTCTGCATATATTTAGAAAATTATTTTAATGGCGCGTATAATTTTTTATATCAATACTAGCGTATTCTTTTTAATAATAGAGTTGGTCAAGTTAAAAAGCATTATTAAAAAGCAATGCTATTCTTATTGATTACTGTTTTATCGATATTTAATGGTAAATTACCATTAGTAATTTACCATTTGATTATCATATCACATAATAGATATAAATAATACATTTGTACGAGTTGGATTAAGAATTGGATAATGTGAATGTAAACATAGATCTCATAGTGTAGTATTTGTATAAATACGTGATTTATTTGAAGGTGAGTTATTTCATACAACAAATCATCATACAATAAAATACAATCATAAAATTAGAATTCTGTAGCTCGGCAAAAGTAAAAGTACGTAAAAGTAAGTCATCTTTGCCTATTATGAACCATTATAATGAGCTTTCCGTTGAAGAATGATATTTTAAATATTGAAATTGTATTATTTATTATGCTTTCCAAATAGTTGCTTTATAAACTCGACTAAAATGCAAATAAATACAAATTTCTGTAGATTTCGTGAAGAGTATATTATTATTATTATGCATAATTTCGAAGGTAAACATAATTACTGTAATTATAAAAGTTACAGTGCTATAATTGTCGTATTTTATAAATAGTCTTATAGAATAGTAATAGACTTACATTTTGCAAGCAATGAATTTATATTAAAAAACAAAACAAAACAAAAAAAAAACAAAACAAAAATAATAATTTATATTTTAATGAACTTAACAAATACATTAAAATAATGTAGAATATTGTAACAAGTATTCGTAGCCTATAATTAGAAAGAATTTTATAAGAATGACTTTTTAAAGACAAATTATTAAGGAATTTTGTTTTGCATAAAGTATGAAAATGTTTATTTTATAATAGAATTGAGACTTGTGGCAGTTGTCAGAAAATCGTCTTATTTCTCGAAGGTTTCGAGCGAGCCCTTAAGTGTAATTGAATTTAAAATTGTACTCGTAAGGGAGGGCAGAGAAAAACGTTTGCAGAACAACTGCCGAGAATTAATAAAATAATGAGAGAGAGAGAGAGAGAGAGAGAGAGAGAGAGAGAGAGAGAGAGAGAAAGTATGATTAACCGAAGCAGGTGACATGCCTCTGTCATCCAATTTCTTTGGCTAATAAATCAATGTTGACGTACAATTATTGACGCTACTGTGATAACATTTTCTGTCTTTTGTATACGCTATGCTCGGATTGACGATTGTCCCTCAGCCATTTATCTGCTGGACTTTTGTGCAATTTCACGGTGATAAGTCCCGCCACCTCACCTCTCCGTCAATCTTGGTGAGTTTTTATACATACCGAGGAGCGACGTAGTGATGAATTTTCGGCTGGATGCACCTGTCCAACGGCCCGACGCTTATCGACTCGCTCATTGAAAGCGTTAAGCGATTGCGTGACGTCGTCGTTTATTAAGTAATTAATAATTACATGCAAATATGTCGAATTTAAATATTGGTAGCATTATTTTTATTTATTTTTTTTTTCTTTCTTCAGAATCGTAAGTGCGCGGTACTTGTATAAAGAAGTGTGGTTGTAGGCCGATTTTACAGGATCATTTACCATCGACGTTTCAAAAGAATATTATTCATCGTGTAAATAAATGTATGCTTGACACAATGTTATTCATTAACTTTCTTTATATTTTCTTTGCAATTTAAGGAATTCAATTTGTCGACAATAGTGTCTCAAAATTTCCCTACGCTGTTATCAAAATAAATGTAAAAGAAGGATGTAAAGCATTTGATTGGAATAGCTATCGGTCCATTACGTCATTATACATAATACATAATGAATAATTCTTGAGATTCTGGAAAATTATATTTAAAAATTATTACCTTACGAACAGACAGAGAAGCACGTTGCTTCATTTTATAATTCCTTGGCCATAAATGTCCATCGTGCTGGCACTTATGTAACAGCTTAAATAAATTCTAGGCTATCGCTATAGTATCGAGCAATTGTCGCTTCTCTCTTGTTTCTCGCTTACCAATTTACATGAGATTTAACTAAAATACCATTGATAATGGTAAGTTGCGTCAAATTAAGCGTAAATTTTCTTTCCGCGGCTATCGTTAAATACTCGTGCGCTCACCGACTTATCGCCGACGTTATCAGCGACAGCAGGGGAAGGTCCTCTATTTGAAAAGAAAAATCATCCTCACCCTTTATCCCGAAATCCCTTAAAAAAAAAAAAAAAAATACCGTATTTTCCTGATTACAGGGGTAGCGGCAGTGCCCTACCAGATTCGCCGGTCGACCAGGTCGGCAACGGTTGGAGGTAAGTCTCCTCAGAATGTTCCTCGCAAAATTGCAGCTTTTCACTAATCCACTTTCCCGTTCTGCGTACTAATAACACTAACCAGCGCATTTCGTGCTTATTCACCTCGGTCGTTCCACTGAATCTTTATTAACGAAGGATTGCATAAATAAGGAAGCACCAGCCTGCGCAACACTAATATTCACAAGCTTATGCCTATTAATTGCACTGTAAAGACTCACTTCACTTCGTCTTATGTGATTAGGTATTATTAATGTAGCAAAATATGTGCTTTGAAGCGATATGTTTTATTATTCTTAAATATATATTTATCAGTTTTTATCAGCCAAGTTTTTATGCTTGATTACTTTTATTAGCCTTTTTAGCTTTAGAACTGCTGAACTCCAGCATCGATAATGTGTGCGTGCTCTCTTTGATCAAACAAGGTATTCGTGCCGGCGACTATCTATTTATATATATATATATATATATATATATATATATATATATTATTAATGTTATATTTTATATTTTAGACTTTTTATTTTATATCATATATATTTATTTTATTCGCTATTATTTGAAATGATTTAATATTATGATTTGAAAATATCAAACCCAATGTCTCGCGTTCGTGACAAAATTTTCGTTATGTTATCTGACTCTTTATTTTTACTATGCCCAGCTTGCAATTAGTTATAGTTTGATTTTATTAATATTTTCAAACATTTTATCGATGTATTTACGGCTTTAGATGCTTTATGTACAAAGCTAGCAAGACTAACTAATTTTAAGAAATATATATTTTATCCAAATTGACGAATTAATGTCAATCTTACTTTTGAAATGTTTTTCAATAAATCAATCAAATAAATATTAAAATGTTAAAAAGAACAAATTAAAACATTAAATACATACATCGCTCTACTCGATCAGAATTAGTTTTGTTTAAAAAATTTTTTTATTTTTTTCAATTTCATAAAAAATGTAACTTATTGAATTGGTAGAACTGCAACTATTAATAATAATAATTTAACTTGCATTTGCTTATACATCTGTCCTAAGATCTTAATTTGATAATAATTATTACGTAACAGATATATTTATTGAATACCGTTCGACAATCGTTTAAATGACAATTTTAAATGAAAATTTTAACTTTTTTTTAACTCAAGAGAACGTTTATAGGTGCAGTTGTATAATAGAATACATTTTATATCTTCATTTACTCTCTGATGGTTAATCTAAATATTACTCGTGTTTTTTCTTATAAATACAAAAGAAAAAAAAAAATAGAAAAGAAAAGGCCAAAACAAAAACAAAATGCACTCGCTTCAAATATTGAATGAAGGATTATTATAGAAAACGTAGTACTCGAATTTTCTCAATTTTCAATTAGCGTATTATTGCACGAATTAAAATATTCGAGTCTTACTATCGCAATGTTTAGAAACAGAAGAGTCAACATAAACAAACCGAATGAAGCAGCAACCACTATTTCAGCATTATATTGTTTTACTTGACACGACAAATTTCAAATTTCTTGCATTTTGTATTTACAAACATTAATTTTTAAATGAAATTTTATGGTACATCAATATTTTCTATCAAATCTATAATCCTAATCTAGCGCGTTAAAAGTATACGACCTCGGCTAGAGTCCTCGCCACAGGTAATAAAAAATGTGCGTTGGCGGATCTGACTTCTGAATTGCTGGGCCAATGATTAGAGAAAAAATTGTTAAGGGTAGTAGTGATCGATTGTGCGCAGAACATGTAGCCGATGCAAATAATCGATAGAAAACAATTCAAACGAGATGTTTGAAGAGAGAGAGAGAGAGAGAGAGAGAGAGAGAGAGAGAGAAGAAAAGAAGACTGACAATATACACGAACACAAATCCACCAGATCATCTGCCCGATAATCATCGTGGCTCGAAGTCTCAGCCGTTAGTGTCATCATTAAATTACTTTTCACGACGCACCGACGACGATCGTAAACTACGCAAAACGATCGAATAGCCGATTTTGGCTGTCTTTCTGACCCCATTATACGACTGAGACGAAGCACCCACTCGACATTAGAATTGTACTAACAAGAGCGGCGTTAATTAATAAACCCTCGTTTTCCATTAAAATTTAAATTTTGATAAAAATGGTATTTAAAGAAAAGTATTGTGTATGAGAAAATCGATAAGAAATGACATTGTTGAAGCAGGCAAAACTCCTCCCCGTATGCTTCATGGGAATAAACATTAAATGGACATTATTATTATCCTTTAAATGATTGACCGCGTTTTTCATAAATTTTCACGATCTTTCGCTTTCATCATCGTCCCTGCCTAACTTAATATCTTACTTGCAAGTCTTCGTTGCAATAATTCTTTCAATCAATAATTCTCTACTCCATTCTTATTATCCCGCATCTATTTTCCTTATAGTGACGCTTTCTCGAAATTATCTTCTCGCCATTCAACTATTTCGACGCAGCATTCTTATTCTTCCCTTTATACTTAGCTTCATTGCCCCACTCGCCTCCCCTCATTATTGCCACTGCGCATTTTCCTTTCCTTCGCGACCTTCGTCCACGTACGTGTGCCTCAATACTATTTCAATCTTGCGTGGTGTTGTCTGATAACTTGTCTTTCTCTCCAAGCGGAAATCCCCCTTCTTAACCGAATTTCCGCACGTGGCACTTCATTTTTCTTTTCGTCTCTCGCTTTTCATCGTGTTCGTCGAATTCTCGACTGAAATTGGGGTTTGATTGGTTACTCTATTCCTACACGAATTGATCACAAAAAAAAAAAAAAACGAAAAGAAAAAGAAAAGAAAAAGAAAAAAAGGTTGCGCTCGTGTAAGGTAACGCGGACCTGGAATGCCAAAAATGTCCGTCTTTATTATAATCGAGTAGGATGTGGGAAAGCCTAGGCTATCGAAAACCTTGTGAACCGTTTTTTTTGTTTTTTTTTGTTTTTTTTTTTGTTTTTGTTTCGTACGATACGGTTGAAGTTAATAAGCAAACAAAACGACCAATAGGTTTAGAATTATAGCAGAAAGAACAAGAAATGTAATAGAATTAATTTTGTTTAAACTAGTAACGTAAACTACGCGTTTATTTTATTTCATTTTATTCGAATAAAAATTACGAATACTATTACATATGGTTGAAAGAATTAATTATTAATAAAATAGTTGAACTATTTGTTATTTCATAACTTTTCAGGATATAATTTAAATTTAATATAAATGAAAATATCTCCTACTCCAATTATGTTAAAAAAAAAAAGAAAAGAAAAAACATTCTTATCTCACTGTACGTTTTCAAAAAACATGCAATTAAAAAAAAAAAAAAATGGCAAATCATGAAAACAGATAATTAAAAAAAACCTCAAAGTCAATAAAAACGTGAGATAATAAATACGTTTATCATTTAACAACCGATTCAAAGATACGATTAGTTTAATTTGTCCATTCATTAATTTTATCTTGAAGAAAGATATGCTACTATACGAATAAAAAAGAACGGCAAAGTCTTGCGTTTGTACTTATGTATGTAGTACTTATTTACGAATAATTAAGTGTATGTGTGACAGAAAGGACAAAAATTCATACGAACCATCTATTTATAAATAGATATGTAAGTAATGATTAGGTTGGTAATTTTTGGCTCATTTCACGTAATTAGATGTAACGTTTTAAAAGAAATAAGCTTGTGCTTGTAATTATAGTTACATAGTCAAATTATAGTTTAAACTAAATTATTATTATTGAATTAATTATTATTAATACATTCCATTTATTATTTTCACTTGCAAATTTCTTCTCAATGAATGTAACTTATAATACAATAATATAAAATATTCGACAAAAATTATGTTTATTTGAGAAAAAGTATTTTCCTCTTTTAACTCTAACATAAAGTCTTTTCTCTTTTTATAATAATGTAAATGTCGCATTTTATTCCAAAGTAATTAAATAATCCGAGACTGTTATTCGAAATTTCATAATCGTGAAATTCTCGAAAATCATAATAAAGAGAAAGATAAACGATGAAAGATAAATGTTTCCACTTGATTTAATAAATTTTGTACAAACTATCTTTCTCTAATCCGACGATATTGATTCCCAAAGCTTCAATTATTTGCAATTACTGCCTCTCGCATTGTGCACACCCACATAAACGTGAGGCTGTCCATTTCAATAACCCGCAAGTCTTTAAAGCTTTTTTCTCTCTTTCTCTCGGTCCTATGAAAATGCTTGTCGTCGTTGAAAATGGAATGAAAAAATGGCTTCGAGGGTCCCTCGAAGCAGAAAATAGAGATAGTGCCGTATAATAACATCACTTGCAACTTTCACCGGAATCCTCTATTACACTAAAGACTCGTGGCTGGGCTTAACAAAACGAAAGCATCTTGGCATAATAACCCTCGTAGTAATTCAAGTGCAGCCGGCAAAAAGTGCTCGCGGCATAAAAAACGATGCTCATCGAGCTTGCAAAATGCTTGCACTCGTCGTGGGCAAGAAACGATTCATCTTTGAGGCGTCCTCGGCGGGATGCATCATTGTCTTTGTCGCGGGAGCCTCTGTGCGCGGGACATCGAGTCGATGCAGCCGATCGATTATCCATCTCGTCGAGCGTAAACGCCCCCGACGCCTCGCTCCCTCGGCCTCTTTGGCCAACTCTTACCGACTGCGGAGTCCGGCGGGTGGAGAGCCTCCCGGGGGAGCTTCAGGTATCGTCTGGCGTTCCTCGACCTTTCGAGCTGGAGTTTTGACACACGGGTTGCTCCTTGGGCATTACACTAGGTAGCCTATCGTCCTACGAAGGCGAGAGCGTCTCGGTGTTGCTGGAACCTTGACAGCCCGTATGAATGCTCGATCGATATGATTTATCGTTCGATATTAAAATCTCTATTACTGTATTACGGCGCGTTTTTTTGTTTTTTTGGTTGGGTGGGGAGGGGAGGGGGGAGGGGCTTTTATTTCATATTAGACTAATTTATATTGGATTATTTTATATTTATTTATAAATCTGTATAAGCTTTTAAAAGATTTATAAATGTCATGGCACGATTAATCAATAAATTCTTGCTTTGCGAACGACACTGACATTGTTATCTATTTAATTAATTTATTATATTTAACAATAGCAGATATCTGATTTGAAATGTTACCGATTATGCTTTACCAAAATCCCGCACTTTTTCAAATTGAAATCTTGATATATATGATAAATAATCTTTACATATCGACTATTGTAGATTACTAGACAATACATTTGCCTCTTATATTTTACAACACTACAATGCATCATTTTAAATATCTTTAAAATTGCACATATTACTTTAGACAGTTATATTTACAATTTATTTTTCAACTTAGAAAATTGAACCCTTTCTTCGACTATTCCTTAAGATTAAAAGGTTATTTTTTTTTTTACCGCATACATCTTTCTTAAGAATGTTGAAATCTCTAATACCAAATTATCTTATCATCGTTAAGCTAATAAACTATCGTAATTGTTTATGCGAATCGATAAATACTTTTACGGCTTAAATAATTCTTTGTATTCGTCAATGTATTCTAGGATTATATTTATTTATTTGTTCATTTCACTTTAAGGGTAATTACCCTTGCAGGTAATTACATTGCATTAAAGAACATTTATATTAACGATGAAATAAGAATATTAGATTTTATTGGATGAAATATATTTCTGACTAAGCTTCGAATTTGAATCTAGCGCCTTAAGAAAACGAATGGCGCTCGTCCACAAGTATTTTTGGGCACTTGACAAGATAAACACAAGAAGATTCAAATGCTCCAGTAGAGGTCATACTCATCAAGAGCAATGATTCGTTTCGCCTATACGTAAATTAGTTATTTGTCTTGGCATAATTCATAATTCGTTCTGAGAATCAGTAGATTTTGCTTAGATAGAGTGTTAAATCAGGTTTTTTTTTTTTTTTTTTTTTTTTTTTTTTTTTTTTTTTTTATTTTTATAAAGAATTTTTTACCGCTATTGCTATATAAATAAGATAAAATATATGTGAGGAAAATGTACGGTAAAATTCTTTGGGCTTAGTTTTAATTTTTGAAAAATATTATATCTAAAGATACTTTCAGCAGGCAATGATCGAAAACTAGTAAGACTTTTTTGAAATAGAAAATATCATTTACAAAACGTACACAATATTTTTATTCGTGCACATACATGCACATACTCGTATACAAAGTAAAACCTTATCATTCAATATATTGTTAAGTAAAAGGTAATTATTACAGTTTGTAAGATTTGCAAAATATAATAGGCAACCATTTAAATTGGCAGTTTTAATATTTCAGCTAACTATTGGATAGTTGCACGGATAGTTTAAGCTAATGTGCGCGAAACACTAAATCAAAATAGAGAACAAATCTTCATTCAATATTACACGCGCAGGGAAGCAGAGAGAGAGAGAGAGAGAGAGAGAGAGAGCGAGAGCGGGAGAGCAAGCAAATATCTCGGGCCAAGGCGTAATCGAAAAGGTCGACCTCGGAGGACTCGGTATAATACGAGAAAGCATCTGGACCACAGGAGTAAACGTTAACGCGGGTGAAAAAAAAGGCGATCGCCGGCCTGAGCAGCAGCTCGAGTCGCATTATCCGAAAACTTTTTACAGCAAGTGTACGCGCGCCGCCCTCGCGTCCCTCTTACGCAACGCCCCGAAAGAGCAGGAGGGTCTCGCTTGATTTCGCAAAGGCCCGTGGGTGAAAAAAACTCGCGCGTTAGGGGCATCATTGGTGCCCTACTTCGGCATCGACTAGTGAGAGAAAACCAGAATCTCCTTCTCCTTCCTCTCACGTGTGCTCTCTCTCTCTCTCTCGCTCTCTCTCTCTCTCTCTCTCTCTCTAGCGCGCGCGCTACGGGTAACCGAGGGAGGCGCCGCGCGTCGCCGCTTCCAGGAAGCGAAGCCTCGTTCTAAATACATGTGTCCGCGAGAGAAGCCGTGCGAACGCTTCTTCTTCTTCTTCTTCTTCTTCTTCTTCTTCTTCTTCTTCTTCTTCTTCTTCCTCTTCTCTTTCTTCTTTTACTTCTTCTACTTCTTTCTCCTCTTGCCTGATCTCTGCGACCGAATGAGACATCGATTCGACTTCGCCCAATGCTCCTCCTTGACTAATTGAGCCACTCTTGCCGGATGGAGGAGGCATCCGCGCATGCCGACCTCAACCTCGTGGTGAAAGGCCTCATGGACGAGCGGGCAGTTTGCTGTTACTCCCGATGCTTTAGCTAATCTCAGGGGAGAGTCGACAGTCGAGAGTCGGAGGAGGAGGAGATTTGACGAATGATTTCGCAAGCCCATTAACGGATAATTAAAGATCTGATTGTTATTATTGTCACTCGATAGCTTTATGGCATAAAGCATTTTTATTATAAACACACACAGTCATCATCATCGTAGCATCCTCATTATATGTTACATTACGGAAGTATAGAGAGTCCTGTTTGTTTAAACGAACGATTGATTTAAAAATAACGAGAAATTTTTCGTAAGAAAAATTATTCTTACTTTTGTATTCGAGTCGACGTTTTGATTTGCTCACCGACCCGATTTGATCGCGATAGAGCCGAGGGATTTTTCAATCTCGATCGAGAGCAGCGAATTGTTGTCGTAAGATTACGAGATCGCGTAAAGTAAGAGTGAGGTTTAGACGTAGGAAAGGCCAATAATGCTATGTGAAACGATGATATAAGACGAATCGAGATATAATTAAGACAAGCAGCTCCTTTTAATGATTTTAACGAAATTCTAATGTACGCGCGCATGTTTTTTGAAAAATGGAAACGTCAAATGGCCATGTACTCGTATTTGTTTTTCATGGATGTTGCGAGGATTTATTTCTTTATTTAATTTTAACGAAAGAAAATTCCGACAAAAACTTTTTGAGAAGGTTGTAGAAGTTGATTGGGCAATGTGAGAAAAATAAATCGCATTCAACGGTCGCTCGCGCGACTCCAATGTTGGAAATTTTTTTGTAAATTAGCGTGAAATAGTTTTAAAACGTTGTTCACCAAAATACGAATATCTATAGTTGATGGTAATTTGGCTTACTCAAAAATTTGGAGCGCCGCCGTGATTTTCTAATCGTAATACACGAGAACGCCAACCAATTAAAATGACGAATGCTATCGTACAAAGTATAATGTGGGTTAAGTAGTTAAGTAGGTAAAATCGAACACTCGGGATAAGAATTCATTTATTTAAAAAAGTCCACTCTACATCGCGTGCACGTGCGTCTAGTGTGTGCGCGCGCGTGTATCCATGTGATTCATGAAATGAATCGATCAACTCGACGCAAATAAATTATTGATGAAACGAGTCGCGCGCGGCAGTCCCTTGATTAAAGTAACACGCGTGTGCCTCTTGTAAAGTAAAAATCTCCCATAAAGTTCAATTGATATGTCAACTTACATTCATGGACGTCTTCAGCGACAACTACTAATTCATTTAGCAGACGGAAGTAAGTTTACCAACCACGCCTTACCAACAATCAAACCTCCTACTTCAACTAATTCACAAAGTCGCTGATTTCGTATAAATAAATTTCGGCCTTTAAATCGAAAGTCCCAACCTCCCTACTCGCATTCCCTCTCCTCGTCCTGATTACAATATCGGCGGCTACACCTCGGTAAAGGCTCGCACGCAGAGACAAAAGTCAAGGAGAGGATAGCGCCACACTCTCATCTTGCTGCGATCATAACGAGACATAAGACACTCCTCGACTCCTCCTTCCTTCCTTCCTTCCTTCCTTCCTTCCTTCCTTCCTTCCTTCCTTCCCGCTTACGCCGACGACCCTGAAACTCTAAACGATTATACTAAGTCAAGCCGAGCGGGCCTTTATCTCGCGCGCGCAGCTTGTTAATAACAAAGGGGGAAAGCGCAGCTTGGAAAGTCCGTTCCGCGTTCCACGACGACCCCGGGATTAATAATCATCGACCTTCTCGGACGGAATTGATAACTCAGAATTCGGGAACTTTCTCGGAACAGCGATTGCGGCTCGCCTGCCCCTCTCGCACACGTGTACACGTACTTGCTCGCCTTCCGACAATTAATAATCGCTCGCCGCTGCTGCTGCTGCTGTTGCTCCACGCTTCGCGTCAATTTTTCGTGGGCGGTGATATTTTTAAGGCTAGTTGGAGAGGCTAGAGGCACGGCCTAGTCTTTCTCCGGATTCCCCAACCAGCGTCGGATTAATTGGACACGAAATATTATTTACGTTGCCGGTTATATCCGTATAGGCGGGCTTGGGGGATCGTCATTGGCACTCCACCGGGAAAACGATGAGCCATCGGGTATTATTCCACTCATAAATTACAGGTAAGCAATGGACGTTGGTTTGGCGGTTTCGGAATTTTCGATGAGATTTTTCAGTCTCACGCCACGGCATGCGATGACTGTATGCCAACGCTTTATTAGGTCGTCGTGGCCTGCTTGGCAAACAAACAAACGTGGAATAATCCAGTATACATCATCACCTTCGACTAGTTGAATGTCGTTACTCGCTTGCCACGCTCGTACGTGGGGCATAATTATTATCTTATGGCGAATAGCGTTCAAAGACTCGACGAACTCGTCGGTCTCGATTCGATATTGGCACGTTAAGGACGTTTATCCAATCAAGCGCGTCGCTTCGATTCATAATCTCTAAGGCCAATTAACGAGGTCGATTATTGTCTTCAGCGCCAATGGAGTCGGAAAAGTTTCGGAAGCGAAGCGGTAGTCGGGAAGGATGGATAGATGGGCTTTAACAAAAAAGACCGAATGTTGAATGGAAGAGAAGAAAGGGAAAGGCGAGGTGGTAGCTGGGGATCATAGCGAGAACGGGGACGCCGGCTAGCGAAGAAAGAAAAATTTTCCACCCGGAAGAGCCAAAAAGAACGCGGCCTAGTTTATACCGGCGTCCGCCAGGTGGCCCGGCACCTCTGCCTCTGTCTCTCTCTCTCTCTCCCTCCCTCACCCCCTCGCGCTCGCTCGCACGCTCACACGCTCTCTCTCACTCTCTCTCTCTCTCTCTCTCTCTCTCTCTCTGTCTCTCTACCCACTGCTCGCCGCCCCGCCCCGCCCCGCTGCGCTCCTCGCCCACCCGCCCCAATGCCAAAGCCCACACGGACAACCTCGAGGCCAATCGCTCCATTCGCGCAGGCTCGATCGCCCCTCTTACGCTTTGTCACCATGGCTCGTGGACTCGTGATCCGTACGGGGGTGGGGGTAGCGCTGGGCACTGTTTTACGCGCCGTGCGGGCGGACTGCGTAGGCTTGTGTGTGGAGGTGGTCGTAACAGTGTATAAAGGGCCGCGGGCGCGTGTTTCTCTCGCGTTTCCCTCCCAACGGGGGCAGCCGGCGAACGGTGGGGGCCGCCCCTCCCGCCCCGTGAGCACGCGTGGGGAGCAAAACTGGGCGCGGCTTAACGTGGACGTACACGCGTGCGAATCGACGATGACGACGACGTGAACGTGGACGTGAACGTGGACGAGGACGTGGACGAGGACGTGGACGAGGAGGTGGACGAAAACGACACAACGACAACGACAACGACAACGACAACGACAACGACAACGACAACGACAACGACAACGACAACGACAACGACAACGACAACGACAACGACAACGACAACGACAACGACAACGACAACGACAACGACAACGACAACGACAACGACAACGACAACGACAACGACAACGACAACGACAACGACAACGACAACGACAACGACAACGACAACGACAACGACAACGACAACGACAACGACAACGACAACGACAACGACAACGACAACGACAACGACAACGACAACGACAACGACAACGACAACGACAACGACAACGACAACGACAACGACAACGACAACGACAACGACAACGACAACGACAACGACAACGACAACGACAACGACAACGACAACGACAACGACAACGACAACGACAACGACAACGACAACGACAACGACAACGACAACGACAACGACAACGACAACGACAACGACAACGACAACGACAACGACAACGACAACGACAACGACAACGACAACGACAACGACAACGGCAACGGCAACGCCGAACGTCACCCAAAGTTATTCTTTCGGCTTTTCTTCCTCGTCTTGCCTACGACCGGATTCCGCCTCGCTCTCGCCTGTTGTTTGTTCCCCTTCGGTCCGCCGACCGGCGAACCTTCCAGAAGGAAGGCAAAACGACCAATGATGGCTCACGCGCCCCGGCGACGCCGCGACCGAATTTTCGCGCGATTTTCTAA
>NW_011948417.1:1208847-1217921 GCF_000503995.2 Ceratosolen solmsi marchali
ACGGCTACTTTAAAGAATAAAGTGTTTGATATTTCGTCATAAACGCCCCCATTTTATAAAACTATTGTTAAAGCAGTTCAAATTTAAAAAAAAAAAAAAAAAAAAAAAAAAAAAAAAAAAATCATAATTACACTAATATAAAGAATTGGCTCGATGTAGTTGTCTTGAAAATAAAAATGCGTGCATTTATGTATAATGTTATTATGTAGAAAGCGTTGTCCGACAACATCCACTTAATTAATCGAAAATTATAAGAAGAGAATAAAGATTGAATAAATGCTGTTTAATGTGATAATTCAAACGGCGATTGTAAAACCATAAGATTAAAAAGATAAAGCGAGCGATGTCCGAGGCATTAAATTCTGCTGGAAATATTCTAATAGTTAACTTTCGCCTCGTCGCATCTAATGACGAATCACTTGTTCGGGTAAATATGGGATTCGGTCGGCAAGAGTGGGGAAGGAGAGCTCACGACGGAGTTATTTCTCCCAATTCTCGTAATTCTTTAGGAGTCGGGAGGGCCCGGGAAAAAAAAAAATAAAAAAAAAAAAAATTATCTGCTTAGCGCGGGAAATGGCGCCTATTGCGCGCGGGAAAGTCACGCACGTGTCGCCAGGTCATTGAATCGATGAGCTCGGCCGGTTTACTCACTCCGCCTCCGTATTTTCCGTGGTCGACTAGAGAATAATAGAATTTGGAGAAGATTAGGCGACATGTCCGTTGTTGAAAATTAATTATCCGCTCGGGAGCGCGCAGGTAGGCGCCGCGAACCAACGATGTTCAGGTCGTAAGGAACGGCTGGAGAAAATTTTCTGCAACGGTTTTGCGTATACGCTCACCCTTAAATTTATGACTAATTTAATGATCCCGAGGCCGATGCCTGGATGGATGTATTTATGCATGTATGTATGTATGTACGTATGTATGTACGTATGTATGTATGTATGTACGTATGTATGTACGTATGTATGTATGTATGTACGTATGTATGTATGTATGTATGTCGCTTTACCTGCCTCGCCGGTATTCTGCGTAAAGTTACGATTGTTCCGTTGAGAACCCAAAGTTGAACTTCCGGTCCGTCTTGGTGGAAAGGATTTTTGCTTGGAAAAAATATTGAACGTACGACTAATGCACGGAGCGTAGGTAGAGAGGGAGAATGTGAAAAGGTAAATTTGAGTAACGGATAATTTCGGTAATGTGCTACTAACGGTAAAATGTACATACTCTATTGTCCCAAATTTTATGCCAAATTACATGATAATCAATTTCCAAATTCCCAACTTCGTTTATCCTTTACAAGGAAAAATTGAAATTGAATTTGTCCGCTATTGTTATTTTGTCGTTTTGTGCCATTTGAAGAATTCAATATTATCTTGTAGCACAAATTTTTTATATAAAAATATTTTTTAATTTTAACAAATTTATTAAACGTAATAATTTACATAATTTGAAGAAATTTATTTACGCCATCTTCGATAGAATTTCTTAAATACAATAGGATTATTTTTCAATATGGCTTCTATTAATAATAAGACAGAACATTGTCAATATCTCAATTTATATTTAAATAAACGGATATAAAAACGTTTCTATAACAATTTCTAATATGCTTATTAATAAATAAAATAGACAACGCCAAGTAATTGTTTAGAAGTTCAATTTATTAAGAGTTTAAACTATAATCGAGCCTACGTGTTATATGCAAGGTAAATATTTTTATTTAGATATTTATTCGGAATACACACAAGCACGCACGCACGCACGCACGCACGCACGCACGCACGCACGCACGCATATACATATACATATACATATACATATACATACACATACACATACATGTATATACTTATATATTTAAACATACATAAATATTGACTTCGCAATGCATTTGCCAAAATGTTCCTGCTATATGAATAAATAAATAAGCATTCCTGAAATGAAACGAGTAAGAGTTGAATTATATAAAACCGTTGTTACATAAGCTGATAGTGATAATTGCCAAACAATACGAAATGTCATTGAACCGCAAAAAATATCACCAATGAACTTAATTATTTTACAGACTTTTCGATTTAATTTTTTAAAATATAATTTCAAGACTAATAATAAAATAGAATGCATTTTATCAACAATGGTGCACACTATCATTTACATACAATAATAATATAACATAATTAAAAACATGATAAAATTTATTAGACGTATATTAGGTTATTCATTTTTACTAAAATTACTTCATTTATCATTTATACAAAAGTAGAATTATTTTAAATTCCTGCACACGTTAGTCATACCCAGCAGTACCAAATGATGTTTTTTTTTTATATACCCAGAATATATCAAATTCAATATTTTATATTGGAAAGAAATTTTGTATATTAATAAATTAAAGTAAAATTTTATTAAACTGAGTATTATGCTTTTATTACCAAAGGCACATAAAACTATTTCAATAATCTAATGGAAAGTTTTTTTTTTTATCTTAAAATAAGTTTGCACTGTATGTATGTAAAATATATTTTTTGGAAAATCGTTTGCGTCAATGAGTCATTTTAGGTATCGTTCGAGAAAAGAATTTTTTATTTTTATTTCAAATAATAATTTTCAAAACGTAAATAAGTCTCGATAATATTTCATTTTTAAAGGCTAGAAATAGAAAACCAGTGGAAATTTGAAATATATTTTTGTTATAATTCGTGAAGACGATTAGGGCTTTAAATATGAGTCGCATCGCATAATAAAAGAACAATATAACCGACACTTTCGTACAAACCTATCCATGTTTATTTTAAAACCATTTCAACTAGCACTGATAAAAGTTCCTCTTTTATAAAAATCGCCTCTGAGCATAAATTATCATATTATATTTGACAACTTTTTGAAATAATTACATTTATTTTTTATGTAGAAAATTAATTAATTCGACAACACCGGTTTAAAATATGTTTGATATGTGTATACACATTTTGAGGTATTCGAGAGAATATCTAATAATTTGAATATATAATTTGAAATATATCTTGTAAAAATTCAAAGTGATAAGAAGTATTTGAAAAATACAAGATTTTAATTTTTCGTCGTTATTTCATTGAATCAACTTGCCGTCGAACATTGAAATTCGAGAAATGCTGAAAGCTTGAGATTTTTTATTTTTTATTTTTTATTTTTTATTTTTATTTATTTATTTATTTATTTTTTCACTAATAATGCGATTAAATCGAGCGTTTAGTTCTTGTCGCACACCACCACCTTACCTTAACCAAGGAAATGCGTTCACATAAAAAAGAAAATAAGTTGTATATTTATCGATCGCGCGATCATTCCCATCACACAAGTGCCTGTCTACCTTTTCTATATAAAAACATGAAATTACTAAGAATGGAAAACATTATAAAACAAGGCTAATTTTACTTTTCAACCAGCTCGAAAGAAAGTACCTATCCTAAAATAAATTTCGAATATTTCAAAAAGGAAAGTTCAATGCATTATCCCAAGCTTATATTAAAGTCTACGCATTAGATAAAATTCGAAGAAAAGCTGAATCGATATTGCTAAAGATGAATTTCTTTTACACTGTGTTTAGTGGCATCTTAAGCAACATACCGAAGCTAAAAATATCTCGGTAATGGAGTAATGGCAGTAGCATATTACAATAGTAGCACACGAACCTTCTATTCCATCGTCCTTAGTCTCGGCTGCCTGTTTATCAGCCAAACCATCGAAACCTGGAATATCGGATTTAAGATTTCCGGACTGAAATAGTTGGGATACTTTGGCTAGTCCGTGCAACTTTGTTGTTTCGTCCCGTTTATCGAGATCGACGATTTCGTAAGAATCAAATACAACAGACAAGAATAAATCGTTCTCATATCACACTCGTTAACTTTGATAGTTTTTTAAGCTATAAATATTTGGAAAATATGTTCAGCCGACGTTGTTTAGTAATGGCTCACGAGCTTACATTTACTGGATGAGAAAATGTGTAAAATAATAATGAAACTAGAGAGACATTATTAATTTAGAATAACATTATTTTGCTGTTTAAATTTATAAATTAGCATTTGAGTCAATGGTGATTCTGATGTAATTATAAACATTGATTTTTGTTTTTCTTTTCGTTTTTAAACAATTTATTATAGATATATTTAATATTTCGTTTCTTCTGGAACGTTTTCGTGAACAAAGTGGCCATATAATAGTTAGCGATGTAATATATATTTGCTCTCGAAATTTTCTTCCGTTACGTAATTCCTGTAACGAAATAATATTTTTCTTTAGGAACGGGTTATAGTACAAATTTTTTCGGTTTCTTTTAACATTATTCTAATAGAAGAGACTTTGGAGACAACTTATTTTGATTGTGTAGTATGCTTGTAGTGTTATGATTAAATATCAGTATGACTAAACATTTCATTAAATTATTTTATCGCACAAAAATTGTTATCATACGTAAGTACTTGCATCATAAATATTTCCTACGCGATAAATAATACAAGATATACTATTCTAGTCTTTTTTATATCACACCCACATGTCTTAAATTTCAACAGATTTAGCCTTAAATAAAGTATCGTTGTAATTTACTGTTAAAGTCGAATGAAAATAACATGCGTAGTTAGATGAGTTTGATCGCATCGCAAATAATACATTATGATTACATAATGTATTATTTGATATTTTTTAAAAATTCAGTAAAAACAAAAAAAAAAAAAACAAAAAATTACGGATATAGAGCATAAAAAATCGTTAGTACAAACTTTGTTTTGGAATAAAATAGCCGAACAATACGTTTACTTATGAAGATTATCAATGGCGTCATTATGCTACGTGTTTTATAAATTTATGCTAAATGTATTATAATGAATAGGAGTTTGATACTTTTTAGTTCCAGATTTGAAGCTAAAAATGTAAAAATGTGTAATCGTTAAGATATTGAAAAAAAAAAAAAAAAAAAAAAAATTGTCCATATAAGTTGTTAATATGATGGGAAGGAGGGGAAGGATGTTACGTAATCTATTGTTAAGTCATTATTTTTGTTTCATAATAAATAACATATTTGTTCGCTTATTGCACCTTATTTAAATATAATATTAAATTGAATTTTCATTTCTAACAATAATTGCTTAAAAATTGGTAAATCCGCATTTACTTATTAACGCTCAGCCCTCTAATTTTTATACCATAACTTAAAATTTTTTTCAAAATTAATGTTCGATAGCATAGACTTATTAAATGTTCTCTAATATGATACATTTTTTTTTTTTTAATGTTTAAGTTTAAATTACTCAGTAGCTTGTGAAAGCACGATAGAGCAAAAATAAAAGCGTATTTATATTTATTAACGACTGTAAATATAATGGAAAATCGAATTAGATCGTTTTACAAGTTCTATGAAATATAAATAGCAATATTAATGATAAATAACAAATGTTTAGTATAACCTATAATTTTAATCATGAATGAAATAATCGTTAATTAAAAATATACAAAAAATTGAATCGTATGATTCGAGGATATAAATCGTTTAAATAAATCGTGCATTATTTAGACAGGCAAAAACAATTTGAAGAAATGAAACTATCTAAAGTAAAACCTTGTTGTGATAATGGAATGTAAAAACGAGTTGATAACTGATGAAAATCCATCGTACACGATTCGAAAAGATTAAACGAATGAGAAATTTGAAAAATTTCCAAGAAAACTCATTTCGGGTATATGTACAAGATAAAGTTTATAATTGAAGTTGTAAATGTAGTTTGTAATAATGTTCTCACCGAAAGAATATTAATTAATATAATTGAGCATAATAGTATTCTTAAATTATAAATAAAATTGAGAGTAATAGCGAGTCTTCATAAATAATACTAAATGTAAAATGTAATATTTGATGTTGGAAATACGGATGAACATGAAATTTCACCGTTTATTAGGATATATTTATAAACATATATTCGCCAATACGTGTTCCGTATGTATTTGTAAATTATAAACGATTTGTTATATAAATTGAAAGTTTTGAATGAAGCCCATGGAACTGAAATACATCACTCAGGATGACAAATTTATTTTGTATTCATCGTTATATAAATAGGAACATTTTGTAATTTTTGGTTAATTAGCTGTATGTCTCATTTTTATTTCGTTATTTTCATTATAACTGATTCGAGAAGAAATTTTTAAAATTGTTTAAGTTTTTAACATTAGTGTGGAATATTTTGGAAAATAAATTGATATAAAAAAAGAATAAAAAAAAATCGTCATGTATATATAGTAAATAGATTTTAAAAAAATGGCCGTATTAATACCAAAAGCTTTTTATTTTTCTGGAAAATTACTTAGCGCGTACAGAAATAGTAGTTGGCGAGTGTTAATAGACCATATTTAATTTCATGTTTCAAGCAGTTTGGTTGAACGATCGAGCATTGTATCGTACGTAAATGATTATATTTTTTTAGTATTTGATATTATTATATCAGTTTCAGGAAATTAATGTCTATTTTAGTGAACATCTAAACGTAATCATTTCATTGAAGCAGTTTTAATAACTTTGATAAAATGAACATTGATAAACCAATACTAATTATATGTGTACTTGGAATTCACAAATTTAATTTAACTAAATACAAACATTAATTATGACGTAAATGTATATATATATATATATATATATATATATATATACATATACAATCAGGTAAATAACTAAATTAAGCATAACTTGTTGTGAAAACCCGAAATAAAAAGTGAAAACATCAAATTTTAATACGTTGAACAAATGTCGTGTTTTATTAAGTAAAGAAATGAAAGAATTATTAAAGTGCGATTTAGAGAGATGGGACAACGGTTCTCGATGGATTTTAGATAAAGAATTCATTGATAAAATAAACCATCGTGGGCTATTAACAAAAAAAACTATATAGAACAAGCGTTTATGTTTCGTTGCATTCATTGGAATATTATTTTCGACGTTGGCACACTTAGATTGATATTATTTTAGAAATTTCCTTTTACATTACCCGATTCTTTATTCTTTTTTTTTTTATCCCAAGTTCGATCATGAATATTTTTCTCCTTTTCACGTAGAGACACATTACCAAAATAGCATTAAATTCATCTGATATCGCGTGCGGGTGGGTGGGTAATACATCCAGTCGGCTTGAAATTGCACATTTCTACTTATCGGCGAGGACGAATGGACGGTTGCGAAGAAAATGTCACGACCACGTAAAATTGGTCGCAATATTATATTGACACGCCGAGGCCATTGGCATGTATGTAATTCCGAAATAAAAGACGGACCTTTTGGTTATCAGTCGCGCGGCACGTAATAATCTTATCTGTCGATTTTCCGGAGCTATGCGGAGAGTTTGTTACGCACCGCAGAAAATTCCTTATGACCTCGGCGTTATTTTCGCCCGCTATCCGCATTTTCACGGCGTCGGCCTCTCTTTGTCTGTCTGTCTGTCTCTCTCTTTCTTCACCCTTTCCTTCTTTACTCTCGTTGTATCTCTCTTTTTCCCTTGTGCTCGTCGATAAGCTTCCGAAATCGAGGGAGAGAGATGAAGAGACGCGCGCGCGCGCCTCTATCTGCCATCTGATCCAGAACCTTCGGCGCGCGTCGTTTTCCGGCATATCCTCCTGGTCCCCTCCTCTACGCACTTTTCTGAAAACATTAGAGCCAGTGCTAACCCACGCCCAAGGTCCACGCGTTTCTTTCGTTTCGTTTCGTTTCGTTTCGTTTCGTTTCGTATGGTGCTTCTCTTCAAGGCGGTGACGGTGGCGGCTCGCTCATCTATCTTGGTTTTCGTTTTTTTTTTCGCTTAGTATTTGATGGAGGGAGAGTGGTGGGGGAAATGGTGAGGCAGAAAGAGAGAGAGAGAGAGAGAGAGAGAGAGAGAGAGAGAGAGTGTGGGTGTGTGTGTGTGTGTGTGCGTGCGTGCGCGCGTGAGAGAGAGAGAGAGAGAGAGAGAGAGAAGGAAAAAGAAAGAAGCGAAGGCCCTAGCACATATATCGTCGCCCGCGGTTTATAGCGCTAAGCGCGCTATTCGTACCGCGAGATTCGAATCGCCAAGTGACACGTGGATATCTGTAGGCCTGCTCTTTTCCTCTGGCCATTGCCTCCTCCTTCTCTCTTACTCACTATTTGCCTTGCGTGTACGAGCCGCAGCAGCATCGCATGTACGGGACTTGCCTTGCCTAGCGTCACGGAATTTATGGTAAATTTTACGCCCATGATAGCTACTATTGGCTCTGCCTGCAGTTAATGTTTTTGTACCTATCCCTACCCACGCTCTCTCTCTCTCTCTCTCACTCTCTCTCTCTCTCTCTCTCTCTCTCTCTCTTACTCTAACACCACTTACGCGTTCAGTTAAATTGATAATAATCAATAGTAATGGATGTTGAAAAGTGGATCTAGGCGAGATCCTGACATTTTTACTTACTCCAAGCGGTGGCTAATCGTGATCAGCCTCCATTTGCTTTTCAGTCTCCGGTTGAAAAACTATAGTTTTTTACGACAATAACATAGGTATTATTTATATGTTAAATACGCAATGCCGCTAATTACATGTTTAGAATAAAATTACGTAAGAATGGAGGGATATTATAGTCACTGTATTTTTCCCATCCACGTCTTGTGAATTCAAATCGAAGGAAATTTTTCACCTTGATACGTTGTTCGTGTCGCTGGAATAATGATACGTGAATTTAAATTTATGGTATTACCATAGCATATATTCGGAAAACCTGCCATCCGCCGTTTCCTCGATATAATTAACGACCTTGATGACTACTAACACGGCTAATTGATAGTCGAAAAGAAGCTTGCAACTGTGCAAATGGCAGCCGAGTGCGTAAGCATTTGAAAATTCGATAAAAATACTCGCGTTTAATAGGAATCGAGAATTTTCTCGTCCATTAAATCTCGAGAATGCGGAAAAAGCGGCACGCATCGCCACCACGTGTCGTCGCACGGTTATCGTCCCTCGCTGGGAGGATAGAGAAAAGAGAGAAAAGAGAGAAAAGAGCGCGAGAGGGAGTGAATGAGGGAGAGAAAGAGAAAGGGAAAG
>NW_011948417.1:1217982-1219681 GCF_000503995.2 Ceratosolen solmsi marchali
AGCGAGTGAATGAGCACTAGTGAGACGCCGAAAAAAATAATTATTTTTAGGTTATATTTCCGGCTCGGCGGCGCCCTCACTCGAATGCGCACTCGAGATTTCCGGCGGCAGTCCGTCGAATTCGCCGTGTGGCTCGATCTGACGGCAAGCGTCACATAAGGTCGGCAAGGCAGGGATCGACCTTGAAGCTAGGGACGCGGATTCCCGCCGCCCTCTCGTCTCTTCGGCCGAGTTTTCGATTTTGCCGAAAATCCCGACTAAGATCCTATGCCGTGTCTCTCTGCGATTGCTATGTGACTGCTGATTCTCGTATGGATGGATTTTTGGAAGGGGCCGGTGGTCGGTCGTCGATGGTCGGTGGCCGGTGGCCGGTGGCCGGTGGTCGGCGATCGGCGATGCGGGTGGGTGGGGCACCGAGGCGACAAAATCGAGATTCTCCTGCCATTATTGTGTTGGCCAAGCGAGCGCCGAACTTTGTCCGCCCGAATGGATGGGAGCGAAGCCCTTGCAATGAGAAACGTGTCTCTTTGACCGATTATATACCACCCGTTGCTCCATGCATTTTCCACCTTCGATTTCTCCTATACTTCCCTACCTTCGGTCGGTGTCCTTCGACGAGGTGCGCGTGCGAGCCGCAACCGTTCGGTGGATTTACTTTAGATTTTGGAGGTAAATTTTGTAAGGCTCTCGTCCAATTGCTCGGCGGGCGGCATACGGTCGGCCGACCCGATAATTAAATGGACTAAGAGTCGCGTCATGGTGAGACGCGCGCGTGTATGGTTCGAGAAGAGAGAGAGAGAGAGAGAGAGAGAGAGAGAGAGAGAGAGAGAGAGGAGCAACGTTAACAGAGACGGATTGATTAAGGAAGCGGGCGGGGGGCACGGGCGCTTTATGCGCGTCAATGGAATTTGATAAATAAGCGTACAGGCGCATGTCGCAAGCAAAGGAACATTCCAAAATTAGATGATAAATACACGCGTGATCCTCGAATGTTACGCAATTGCGCTCGTGTGAATTGAATATTCGCGCCATTATTTTCAAATTGTTTTATTAATTACGTAATGGTTATATTGGTATAAAAGGAGGAAACGCGCTCGCTTCGTGTCACGATTGTTCGCCGTTTGTATTAGCCTAGCGAGCATAGTCGACTTTTAACATAAAACGCTGTTGAAGCACATTTGGAGCATAAAGTGGAAGTGAGTGTAAAGCAGCTGAGGAGGGGAACAAAATGTGTATGGGATAAAAACGGAATAGGATTGATGATGGAGAGATTGTTGGGTGAGCCGGGCAGATGTAGTGGTATGGTAAAGATTGTATCGCATCACCACATTCGAAGAGTATAATTTAAATGATTTGGCTCGCTCGCTACACGTAAGACTAGCCGCGCACCTACCTTCCCGTTCAGAAATTAAGAAAGGAATTATCGTAGCGCTGAGCAAACAATGTCGATCTATGCCGGGCTCATCTATCCTCTCTCATCCTTTCATTTTTACCTCGGCAATGAGAAAGAAAGAGATAAATAATACCGTTGGCCCGAGTAGCGCGCGATCGAGTCCTCGATACCGAATTTGCTAGTTGGCTGTTGCGCGTGTGTGTTGGTTCGCACGAGCACGGGCGTGAGTGCGAGGGAGAGGCACAGCAGGGACACGTGGAGGAGGAAAACACGTAAACGACGGCTGCTTCGAAATCCGATGGACAA
>NW_011948417.1:1219700-1222751 GCF_000503995.2 Ceratosolen solmsi marchali
AGAGCGTCCGGGGACGTTAAACTTGTGCAGCGGCCTTTGTGCGTAGTCGCGTTTTGCCTATAAAAGCGCAATGTCTCCGCGCTTTTCGCTTTCTCGACTCTTGCATTATTTCTTTGTGTGTCCCTCTTGTGGTCCGTTTTCTCTCGCTCGCCCCTTTTTCTTTTTCTGTTCTTTAACCTTTTTTTCTTTCTTTTTATTTTATTTTTTTTTTTTAATTTTTTTTTCTTTTCTATCTCTCACAGCCCCGTATACGTACGTACGTACGTACGTACGCCCCGCTCAATTTAATTCCCAGCGACATTTCACGGGAGATGCGAAATTCGATTAAAGCCGCTCTGATGGTTTGCGTGTGCGTTTGACTATGTGACACGCAATTGCGCGCTGCGAGGCGGGGGTTGCGAAAAAAAGAGCAGTCGTCCTCGGGATTGAGCATTCGTAGTCGAGTGTGTCAATTTTATCGAATTTAACGAGCTATTTTAACGCTCTTGTGTTGCGGTTCGATGATTTTCTTGGTTGTGGTGGGGGCGCGAGTCTCCACGTTTGTTTGGCATCTTAAATCGTCTTAATTCGTCTAATCTAATCGTACATCCAACAGTCCAACTAAGCGGCCCTTGAAATAACGAAATGAATTTTCGACGTTAGAATGGAGAATCGATTATTATAAATATTGTCTCCATTTATAGTCATGAGTTTTGTATTGATTGATAAGTCGATGCCACATTGCCTAATTACTCGGCTGCAGTTTCGTTCAATACAAAATTAAAAGTTTTAATAAAAAGATATTCATACAAACACGAATAAATATGATTCTTCATCGTGCATTACCAATTTAAATTTATCTCCCCAAGATTTTTACAGATATTAATTTCTTATAAAAATGTGGAAAATTAAGATCTTATATATTTGCACAAGATACGATATTCTTCAGTTTCATTAGGATACAAGCCGTTGCGGATATTACAAAGAAGTAATAGGCGTGTCGGAAGAAAAGATACGAAGAATAAAGTCAGAGAGAGAGAGAGAGAGAGAGAGAGAGAGAGAGAGAGAGAGAGAGAGAGAGAGAGAGAAGAAAAAGAGCCCGAAAAGGAAGCACGAGAGGTCGATCATAAAAATGGTAATAACGAAAGGGGATAGAGATTGAGCTCTATAGTCGTATATATGCGAACTGAACCACTGCCAATCGTCGAAAAAATAATTTGCTTTTTTCAAATTACAAAAATATCTGTCAAGGGGAAGTTTCGTGTAATGCTCGTCTATAAATCTTTTTTGTGGATTGTACTAAAAGTCGTCTAGGTAAGCTGCTTGTTTAATTACTTTCTACGATAACAATAGATAGAATGCACATGCACGTTAATCAATGGACAATTTTCATGAATTTGAAAAATGAAAAAAAAAAAAAAAAACCAACAACATTTTTTTTTTACAAATACGTTCACTTTTGCTAAACATTGAGTCTCCGGATTCTTATATTTTATTGAAAGCTTATTAAGTGCCATTAAAGGATAAGATTATAAAATTGATGGAAACTAGTAAAGCGTGGATATTGCACGCGGACTTCCAAAAAGTATTGATTATTTTAGCATTACGAAAGAGAGAAAGCAGCTTCGTAAAGAGCATTAAGAAGAATACGCATTGGATAATATTTTAGATCGCGAAATGCCATGGGTTTCATTATATTTCACGTGAACTAAATAAATTATACCCATATATTATTATAATTATTTAATTCTTAATAAATATAATTACCCGTTTCGTTGACGTTCTGACGCTCATAGCATTTCAACATGCAACTCTATATTTGTCATTAGTATAATTGTATGTATGTATAATAATATGTAATCGATAAGCATTATGAAAATGAATAAAATAATAAAGGCAAATTGATTTTAAGTTTATATAATAACGTCACTTTTGCAAATGTCAAAAGTCAAATGTCTCGAGTAATTATGTATTATGAACCGAATAGGGCGGTTATTTATATGTTTGTTATTTTCGTGGCCGTGGCCTATCGTTAAAACAATTAATTCCAAAATAAAAGGGATAGTTGGAATTTTGTTGACATATTCTTAATATGGCGTTACGTGATCACAGGAATAAATTTGGATTTGAATTCAGGCATAAATTTAGTACGCAATGAGGAATTAGGATCGACACGTATGACGAATCAAAATATTATATTTTCATTAATTGAGCATGAACATCTTGATAAACGAAGTCTTTCAAGTTCAATCGTATCAAAAGACAGGAAAAATTGTAACGCACGTAGTCCAACAAGTGACATAAGCATAAAAACTTATGCTGTTCCATTTTTTGTTTATATAAGATGTTGTTGAAATTGGAAGAAATAAACCGCCTCCTCATCCTTACTGCATTGCAATTTTTTCTCTACGCAACAACACACGCGCGCACGCACGCACGCACGCACGCACACAGCCACACCTTAAAAATTCAGAGGAGCGTCAATTTAAGGTTCGGTCAATTGTAATTTTAGCAACATCCACAGGCCTTGATAAGGGCCGGGAGGAGGGCATGGGGTTGGAGCAGTGGCCAGGGGTCAAGGGTCCACTGCGGTTTCCCTGGAACGTGTATAAACCGACCGTTAACCTTCTAATTTCCTCGTCGCTCTCGCGTTAAAAGGAACGACAAACACATCGCTTGAGCTTTTTTTCGTGGGTTCGGAGGTTTTTTTTACGAGCCGAAACCTCTACAAGTGCAAAAATCGAAACCGATCGCCTCGCTCTTTTCTCCTTGAAGAGTGAAAACGCTGCTCCGAGAATCTCCAGGCAATAAATCACGCTTCCCTTCGCCCGAACGACCGCCAAAACATTCGGTAGTAACCGAGCCAACGGGGAGATCCATAACTAGGAAAGGACTGCGCGAGTGAGCGGGGGCCGGGGGAGGAGGAGGCTATCCGAAAAGGAAGGTATAGACGAAAAGAAACACACACGATGTAGGAGGACGACGGCGCGGGTTTGATGGTGGTGGGAGGAGGTGGTAAAGGAGGAGGAGGAGGAGGAGGAGGAGGAGGAGGAGGGGGGGGGGGTGGGGTAG